>NW_028142885.1:3000000-3251000 GCF_977018435.1 Lepisma saccharinum
TTATAACTTCTGAACAAATGATCGTAGAGAGCTTAATAATTTTGCATATTAATCAGCATGTTACATGCTACAAGAATATATCGATTTCATTAGTTGTTGGTTGAGAACCATATTGGCCCGCCGCGAAAATTAATTTGAACTGCTTATAACTTCTGAACAAGTAATCGTAGAAAGCGTAATAATTTTGCATATTAATCAGCATGTTGCATGCTACAAGAATATATCGATTTCACTAGTTGTTGTTTGAGAAGTATATTGGCCTGCCCGCGAAAATTAACTTGAACTGCTTATAACTTCTGAACAATTGATCGTAGACCTCACAATTGTTTGCATTTTAATGAAACATTTTGAATGCTACAAGAATATGTCGGTTTCACTAGTTGTTTATAGAAAACCATATTGGCCCGCCCGCGAGAATTAACTTGAACTGTTCATAACTTCTGAACAAATGATCCTCGAGAGCGTAATAAATTTGCATATTAATCAGCATGTTGCATGCTACAAGAATATATCGATTTCAGTAGTTTTTGGTTGAGAACCATATTGGCCCTCCCGCAAAAATCAACTTGAACTGCTTATAACTTCTGAACAATTGATCGTAGAGAACACAATTATTTGCATTTTAATGAAACATGTTGAATGCTACAAGAATATGTCGGTTTCAATAGTTGTTGGTTGAGAACCATATTGGCCCGCCCGCGAAAATCAACTTGAACTGCTTATAACTCCTGAACAATTGATCGTAGAGAGCACAATTATTTGCATTTTAATGAAACTTGTTGAATGCTACAAGAATATATCGATTTCACTAGTTGTTGGTTGAGAACCATATTGGCCCGCCCGCGAAAATTATTTGAACTGCTTATAACTACTGAACAAATAATCGTAGAAAGCGTAATAATTTTTCATATTAATCAGCATGTTGCATGCTACAAGAATATATCGATTTCACTAGTAGTTGTTTGAGAAATATATTGGCCTGCCCGCAAAAATTAAGTTGACTGCTTATAACTTCTGAACAATTGATTGTAGAGCACACAATTATTTGCATTTCAATCAAACATGTTGCATGCTACAAGAATATGTCGGTTTCACTAGTTATTGTTTGAGAACCATTTTGGCCCGCCCCTCCAAAACTAACTTCAACTTCTTATAACTTCTGAACAAATGATCGTAGAGATCACAATTATTATCATTTTAATCTAACATGTTGTATGCTACAAGAATATGTCGTTTCACTAGTTATTGTTTGAGAACCATTTTGGCCCGCCCGCCAAAACTAACTTCAACTCCTTATAACTTCTGAACAAATGATCGTAGAGAGCGTTATAATTTTGTATATTAATCAGCATGTTGCATGCTACAAGAATATATCGATTTCATGGGTTGTTGGTTGAGAACCATATAGCCCGCCCGCGAAAATTAACTTGAACTGCTTATAACTTCTGAACAATTTATCGTAGCGAACACAATTATTTACATTTTAATGAAACATTGAATGTTTCAAGAATATGTCGGTTTCACTAATTGTTGTTTGAGAACCATATTGGATCGCCCGCGAATATTAAATTGAACTGCTTATAACTTCTGAACAAATGATCTTAGAGAGCGTAATAAATTTGCATATTAATCAGCATGTTGCATGCTACAAGAATATATCCATTTCACTAGTTGTTGGTTGAGAACCATATTGGCCCGCCCGCGAAAATTATTTGAACTGCTTCTAACTACTGAAAAAATAATCGTAGAAAGCGTAATAATTTTTCGTATTAATCAGCATGTTGCATGCTACAAGAATATATCGATTTCACTTGTTGTTGGTTGAGAACCATATTGGCATGCCGCGAAAATCAACTTTAACTGCTTATAACTCCTGAACAATTGATCGTAAACAACAAAATTATTTGCATTTTAATGAAACATGTTGAATGCTACAAGAATATGTCAGTTTCACTAGTTGTTATTTGAGAACCATATTGGCCCGGCCGCGAGTGTTAACTTGAATTGCTTATAACTTTTGAACAAATGATCGTAGGGAACTTAAAAAATTTGCATATTAATTAGCATGTTACATGCTACAAGAATATATCGATTTCACTAGTTGTTGGTTGAAAAACATATTGGCCCGCCCGCGAAAATCAACTTGAACTGCTTATAACTTCTGAACAATTGATCGTAGAGATCACAATTATTATCATTTTAATCTAACATGTTGTATGCTACAAGAATATGTCGGTTTCACTAGTTATTGTTTGAGAACCATTTTGGCCCGCCCGCCAAAACTAACTTCAACTCCTTATAACCTCTGAACAAATGATCGTAGAGAGAGTTATAATTTTGTATATTAATCAGCATGTTGCATGCTACAAGAATATATCGATTTCATGGGTTGTTGGTAGAGAACCATATTGGCCCGCCCGCGAAAATTAACTTGAACTGCTTATAACTTCTGAACAATTGATCGTAGCGAACACAATTATTTGCATTTTAATGAAACATGTTGAATGCTTCAAGAATATGTCGGTTTCACTAGTTGTTGTTTGAGAACCATATTGGCCCGCCCGCGAATATTAAATTGAACTGCTTATAACTTCTGAACAAATGATCTTAGAGAGCGTAATAAATTTGCATATTAATCAGCATGTTGCATCCTACAAAAATATATCGATTTCACTAGTTGTTGGTTGAGAACCATATTGGCCCGCCCGCGAAAATTAATTTGAACTGCTTATAACTTCTGAACATATAATCGTAGAAACCGTAATAATTTTTCATATTAATCAGCATGTTGCATGCTACAAGAATATATCGATTTCACTAGTTGTTGTTTGAGAAATATATTGGCCTGCCCGCGAAAATTAACTTGAACTGCTTATAACTTCTGAACAATTGATTGTAGAGCACACAATTATTTGCATTTCAATCAAACATGTTGTATGCTACAAGAATATGTCGGTTTCACTAGTTATTGTTTGAGAACCATTTTGGCCCGACCGCCAAAACTAACTTCAACACTTTATAACTTCTGAACAAATGATCGTAGAGAGCGTAATAATTTTGCATATCAATCAGCATGTTGCATGCTACAAGAATATATCAATTTCATTGGTTGTTGGTTGAGAACCATATTGGCCCGCCCCTGAAAATCAACTTGAACTGCTTATAACTCCTGAAAAATTGATCATAGAAAACACAATTATTTGCATTTTAATGAAACATGTTGAATGCTACAAGAATATGTCGGTTTCACTAGTTGTTTTTTAGAAAACCATATTGGCCCGCCCGCGAGTATTACCTTGAACTGTTTCTAACTTCGGAACAAATGATCCTAGAGAGCGTAATAAATTTGCAAATTAATCAGCATGTTGCATGCTAGAAGAATATATCGATTTCACTAGTTTTTGGTTGAGAACCATATTGACCCGTCCGCGAAAATCAACTTGATCTGCTTATAACTCCTGAACAATTGATCGTAGAGACCACAATTAATAGCATTTCAATCAAACATGTTGAATGCAACAAGAATATGTCGGTTACACCAGTTGTTTTTAGAAAACCATATTGGCCCGCCCGCGAGTATTAACTTGAACTGTTTATAACATCTGAACAAATGATCCTAGAGAGCGCAATAAATTTGCATATTAATCAGCATGTTGCATGCTACAAGAATATATAGATTTCACTAGTTGTTGGTTGAGAACCATATTGGCCCGCCCGCGAAAATCAATTTGAACTGCTTATAACTCCTGAACAATTGATCGTAAGGACCACAATTATTTTCATTTTAATGAAACGTGATGAATGCAACAAGAATATGTCGGTTTCACTAGTTGTTTTCAGAAAACCATATTGGCCCGCCCGCGAGTATTAACTTGAACTGTTTATAACTTCTGAACAAATGATCCTAGAGAGCGTAATAAATTTGCATATTAATCAGCATGTTGCATGCTACAAGAATATGTCGGTTTCACTAGTTGTTTTTTGAAAACCATATTGGTCCGCCCGCGAGTATTAACTTGAACTGTCTATAACTTCTGAACAATTGATCGTAGAGAACACAATTATTATCATTTTAATCTAACATGTTGAATGCTACAAGAAAATGTCGGTTTCACTAGATATTGTTTGAGAACCATTTTGGCCCGCCCGCCAAAACTAAATTCAACTCCTTATAACTTCTGAACAAAAGATCGTAGAGAGCGTTATAATTTTGCATATTAATCAGCATGTTGCATGCTACAAGAATATATCGATTTCATTGGTTGTTGGTTGAGAACCATATTGGCCCGCCCGCGAAAATTAACTTGAACTGATTATAACTTCTGAACAATTGATCGTAGCGAACACAATTACTTGCATTTTAATGAAACATGTTGATTGCTTCTAGAATATGTCGGTTTCACTAGTTGTTGTTTGAGAACCACATTGGCCCGCCCGCGAGTATTAACTTGAACTGTTTATGACTTCTGAACAAATGATCCTAGAGAGCGTAATATATTTGCATATTAATCAGCATGTTGCATCCTACAAGAATATATCGATTTCACTAGTTGTTGGTTGAGAACCATATTGGCCCGCCCCTGAAAATCAACTTGAACTGCTTATAACTCCTGAAAAATTGATCATAGAAAACACAATTATTTGCATTTTAATGAAACATGTTGAATGCAACAAGAATATGTCGGTTTCACTAGTTGTTTTTTTAGAAAACCATATTGGCCCGCCCGCGAGTATTACCTTGAACTGTTTCTAACTTCGGAACAAATGATCCTAGAGAGCGTAATAAATTTGCATATTAATCAGCATGTTGCATGCTAGAAGAATATATCGATTTCACTAGTTTTTGTTTGAGAACCATATTGGCCCGTCCGCGAAAATCAACTTGATCTGCTTATAACTCCTGAACAATTGATCGTTGAGAACACAATTATTTGCATTTCAATCAAACATGTATGCTACAAGAATATGTCGGTTTCACTAGTTATTGTTTGAGAACCATTTTGTCCCGCCCGCCGAAACTAACTTCAACTCCTTATAACTTCTGAACAAAGGATCGTAGAGAGCTTAATAATTATGCATATTAATCAGCATGTTGCATGCTACAAGAATATATCGATTTCATTAGTTGTTGGTTGAGAACCATATTGGCCCCCCGCGAAAATTAATTTGAACTGCTTATAACATCTGACAAATAATCGTAGAAAGCGTAATAAATTTGCATATTAATCAGCATGTTGCATGCTACAAGAATATATCGATTTCACTAGTTCTTGTTTGAGAAATATATTGGCCTGCCCCGAAAATTATCTTGAACTGCTTATAACTTCTGAACAATTGATCGTAGAGCACACAGTTATTTGCATTTTAATGAAACATTTCGAATGCTACAAGAATATGTCGGTTTCACTAGTTGTTTATAGAAAACCATATAGGCCCGCCCGCGAGTATTAACTTGAACTGTTTATAACTTCTGAACAAATGATCCTAGAGGGCGTAATAAATTTGCATATTAATCAGCATGTTGCATGCTAAAAGAATATATCGATTTCACTAGTTTTTGGTTGAGAACTATATTGGGTCGCCCGCGAAAATCAACTTGAACTGCTTATAACTTCTGAACAATTGATCGTAGAGAACACAATAATTTGCATTTTAATGAAACATGTTGAATGCTACAAGAATATGTCGGTTTCACTAGTTGTTTTTTAGAAAACCATATTGGCCCGCCCGCGAGTATTACCTTGAACTGTTTCTAACTTCGGAACAAATGATCCTAGAGAGCGTAATAAATTTGCATATTAATCAGCATGTTGCATGCTAGAAGAATATATCGATTTCACTAGTTTTTGGTTGAGAACCATATTGGCCCGTCCGCGAAAATCAACTTGATCTGCTTATAACTCCTGAACAATTGATCGTAGAGACCACAATTTATAGCATTTCAATCAAACATGTTGAATGCAACAAGAATATGTCGGTTACACCAGTTGTTTTTAGAAAACCATATTGGCCCGCCCGCGAGTATTAACTTGAACTGTTTATAACATCTGAACAAATGATCCTAGAGAGCGCAATAAATTTGCATATTAATCAGCATGTTGCATGCTACAAGAATATATAGATTTCACTAGTTGTTGGTTGAGAACCATATTGGCCCGCCCGCGAAAATCAATTTGAACTGCTTATAACTCCTGAACAATTGATCGTAAGGACCACAATTATTTTCATTTTAATGAAACGTGATGAATGCAACAAGAATATGTCGGTTTCACTAGTTGTTTTCAGAAAACCATATTGGCCCGCCCGCGAGTATTAACTTGAACTGTTTATAACTTCTGAACAAATGATCCTAGAGAGCGTAATAAATTTGCATATTAATCAGCATGTTGCATGCTACAAGAATATGTCGGTTTCACTAGTTGTTTTTTGAAAACCATATTGGTCCGCCCCCGAGTATTAACTTGAACTGTCTATAACTTCTGAACAATTGATCGTAGAGAACACAATTATTTGCATTTCAATCAAACATGTTGTATGCTACAAGAAAATGTCGGTTTCACTAGATATTGTTTGAGAACCATTTTGGCCCGCCCGCCAAAACTAAATTCAACTCCTTATAACTTCTGAACAAAAGATCGTAGAGAGCGTTATAATTTTGCATATTAATCAGCATGTTGCATGCTACAAGAATATATCGATTTCATTGGTTGTTGGTTGAGAACCATATTGGCCCGCCCGCGAAAATTAACTTGAACTGATTATAACTTCTGAACAATTGATCGTAGCGAACACAAATATTTGCATTTTAATGAAACATGTTGATTGCTTCAAGAATATGTCGGTTTCACTAGTTGTTGTTTGAGAACCACATTGGCCCGCCCGCGAGTATTAACTTGAACTGTTTATGACTTCTGAACAAATGATCCTAGAGAGCGTAATATATTTGCATATTAATCAGCATGTTGCATCCTACAAGAATATATCGATTTCACTAGTTGTTGGTTGAGAACCATATTGGCCCGCCCCTGAAAATCAACTTGAACTGCTTATAACTCCTGAAAAATTGATCATAGAAAACACAATTATTTGCATTTTAATGAAACATGTTGAATGCAACAAGAATATGTCGGTTTCACTAGTTGTTTTTTAGAAAACCATATTGGCCCGCCCGCGAGTATTACCTTGAACTGTTTCTAACTTAGGAACAAATGATCCTAGAGATCGTAATAAATTTGCATATTAATCAGCATGTTGCATGCTAGAAGAATATATCGATTTCACTAGTTTTTGTTTGACAACCATATTGGCCCGTCCGCGAAAATCAACTTGATCTGCTTATAACTCCTGAACAATTGATCGTTGAGAACACAATTATTTGCATTTCAATCAAACATGTATGCTACAAGAATATGTCGGTTTCACTAGTTATTGTTTGAGAACCATTTTGTCCCGCCCGCCGAAACTAACTTCAACTCCTTATAACTTCTGAACAAAGGATCGTAGAGAGCTTAATAATTATGCATATTAATCAGCATGTTGCATGCTACAAGAATATATCGATTTCATTAGTTGTTGGTTGAGAACCATATTGGCCCCCCGCGAAAATTAATTTGAACTGCTTATAACATCTGAACAAATAATCGTAGAAAGCGTAATAAATTTGCATATTAATCAGCATGTTGCATGCTACAAGAATATATCGATTTCACTAGTTGTTGTTTGAGAAATATATTGGCCTGCCCCGAAAATTAACTTGAACTGCTTATAACTTCTGAACAATTGATCGTAGAGCACACAGTTATTTGCATTTTAATGAAACATTTTGAATGCTACAAGAATATGTCGGTTTCACTAGTTGTTTATAGAAAACCATATTGGCCCGCCCGCGAGTATTAACTTGAACTGTTTATAACTTCTGAACAAATGATCCTAGAGGGCGTAATAAATTTGCATATTAATCAGCATGTTGCATGCTAAAAGAATATATCGATTTCACTAGTTTTTGGTTGAGAACTATATTGGGTCGCCCGCGAAAATCAACTTGAACTGCTTATAACTTCTGAACAATTGATCGTAGAGAACACAGTTATTTGCATTTTAATGAAACATTTTGAATGCTACAAGAATATGTCGGTTTCACTAGTTGTTTATAGAAAACCATATTGGCCCGCCCGCGAGTATTACCTTGAACTGTTTCTAACTTCGGAACAAATGATCCTAGAGAGCGTAATAAATTTGCATATTAATCAGCATGTTGCATGCTAGAAGAATATATCGATTTCACTAGTTTTTGGTTGAGAACCATATTGGCCCGTCCGCGAAAATCAACTTGATCTGCTTATAACTCCTGAACAATTGATCGTTGAGAACACAATTATTTGCATTTCAATCAAACATGTATTCTACAAGAATATGTCGGTTTCACTAGTTATTGTTTGAGAACCATTTTGTCCCGCCCGCCGAAACTAACTTCAACTCCTTATAACTTCTGAACAAAGGATCGTAGAGAGCTTAATAATTATGCATATTAATCAGCATGTTGCATGCTACAAGAATAAATCGATTTCATTAGTTGTTGGTTGAGAACCATATTGGCCCCCCGCGAAAATTAATTTGAACTGCTTATAACATCTGAACAAATAATCGTAGAAAGCGTAATAAATTTGCATATTAATCAGCATGTTGCATGCTACAAGAATATATCGATTTCACTAGTTGTTGTTTGAGAAATATATTGGCCTGCCCCGAAAATTAACTTGAACTGCTTATAACTTCTGAACAATTGATCGTAGAGCACACAGTTATTTGCATTTTAATGAAACATTTTGAATGCTACAAGAATATGTCGGTTTCACTAGTTGTTTATAGAAAACCATATTGGCCCGCCCGCGAGTATTAACTTGAACTGTTTATAACTTCTGAACAAATGATCCTAGAGGGCGTAATAAATTTGCATATTAATCAGCATGTTGCATGCTAAAAGAATATATCGATTTCACTAGTTGTTGGTTGAGAACTATATTGGGTCGCCCGCGAAAATCAACTTGAACTCCTTATAACTTCTGAACAATTGATCGTAGAAAGCGTAATAATTTTGCATATTAAACAGCATGTTGCATGCTACAAGAATATATCGATTTCATTAGTTTTTGGTTAAGAACCTAAATTGGCCCGCCCGCGAAAATCAACTTGAACTGCTTATAACTCCTGAACAGTTGATCGTAGAACACACAATTATTTGCATTTTAATGAAACATGTTGAATGCTTCAAGAATATGTCGGTTTCACTAGTTGTTTTTAGAAAACCATATTGGCCCGTCCGAGAGAATTAACTTGAACTGTTTATAACTTCTGAAAAAATGATCCTAGAGAGCGTAATAAATTTGCATATTAATCAGCATGTTGCATGCTACAAGAATATATCGATTTCACAAGTTGTTGGTTGAGAACCATATTGGCCCGCCCGCGAAAATCATCTTGAACTGCTTATAACTCCTGAACTATTGATCGTAGAGAGCACAATTATATGCATTTTAATGAAACATGTTGAATGCTACAAGAATATGTCAGTTTCACTAGTTGTTATTTGAGAACCATATTGGGCCGCCCGCGAGTATTAACTTGAACTGCTTATAACTTCTGAACAAATGATCGTAGAGTGCGCAATAATTTTGCATATTAATCAGCATGTTGCATGCTACAAGAATATATCGATTTCACAAGTTGTTGGTTGAGAACCATATTGGCCGGCCGCGAAAATCAACTTTAACTGCTTATAACTCCTGAACAATTGATCGTAAACAACACAATTATTTGCATTTTAATGAAACATGTTGAATGCTACAAGAATATGTCAGTTTCACTAGTTGTTATTTGAGAACCATATTGGCCCACCCGCCAAAACTAATTTCAACTCCTTATAACTTCTGAACAATTGATCGTAGAAAGCGTAATAATTTTGCATATTAAACAGCATGTTGCATGCTACAAGAATATATCGATTTCATTAGTTTTTGTTTGAGAACCTAAATTGGCCCGCCAGCGAAAATCTACTTGAACTGCTTATAACTTCTGAACAATTGATCGTAGAGAACACAATTATTTGCATTTCAATCAAACATGTTGTATGCTAGAAGAATATGTCGGATTCACTAGTTATTGTTTGAGAACCATTTTGGCCCGCCCGCCAAAACTAAATTCAACCCCTTATAACTTTTGAACAAATGATCGTAGAGAGCGTAATAATTTTGCATATTAATCAGAATGTTTCATGCTACAAGAATATATCGATTTCATTGGTTGTTGGCTGAGAACCATATTGGCCCGCCCGCGAAAATTAACTTGAACTGCGGTTTAACCTAACCTAACCTAACCTAACCTAACCTAACCTAACCTAACCTAACCTAACCTAACCTAACCTAACCTAAACTAACCTAATCGTAGAGATCACAATTATTATCATTTAAATCTAACATGTTATATGCTACAAGAATATGTCATTTTCACTAGTTATTGTTTGAGAACCATATTGGCCCGCCCGCGAGTATTAACTTGAACTGTTTATAACTTCTGAACAATTGATCGTAGAGAACCCAATTATTTGCATCTAAATCAAACATGTTGTATGCTACAAAAATATGTCGGTTTCACTAGTTATTGTTTGAGAACCATTTTGGCCCGCCCGCCAGAACTAACTTCAACTCCTTATAACTTCTGAACAAATGATCTTAGAGAGCGTAATAATTTTGCATATTAATCAGCATGTTTCATGCTACAAGAATATATCGATTTCATTAGTTGTTGGTTGAGAACCATATTGGCCCGCCCGCGAAAATTAACTTGAACTGCTAATAACTTCTTAACAATTTATCGTAGCGAACACAATTATTTGCATTTTAATGAAACATGTTGAATGCTTCAAGAATATGTCGGTTTCACTAGTTGTTGTTTGAGAACCATATTGGCCCGCCCGCGAGTACTAAATTGAATTGTTTATAACTTCTGAACATATGATCCTAGAGAGCGTAATAAATTTGCATATTAATCAGCATGTTGCATGGTACAAGAATATATCGATTTCACAAGTTGTTGGTTGAGATCCATATTGGCCCGCCCGCGAAAATCAACTTGAACTGCTTATAACTCCTGAACAATTGATCGTAGAGAACACAATTATTTGCATTTTAATGAAACATGTTGAATGCTACAAGAATATGTCAGTTTCACTAGTTGTTATTTGAGAACCATATTGGCCCGCCCGCGAAAATCAACTTGAACTGCTTATAACTCCTGAACAATTGATCGTAGAGAACACAATTATTTGCATTTTAATGAAACATGTTGATTGTTACAAGAATATGTCGGTTTCACTAGTTTTTTTAGAAAACCATTTTGGCCCGCCCGCGAGTATTAACTTGAACTGTTTATACCTTCTGAACAAATGATCTTAGAGAGCGTAATAAATTTGCATATTAATCAGCATGTTGCATGCTACAAGAATATATCGATTTCACTAGTTGTTGGTTGAGAACCATATTGGCCCGCCCGCGAAAATTAATTTGAACTGCTTATAACTTCTGAACAAATAATCGTAGAAAGCGTAATAATTTTGCATATTAATCAGCATGTTGCAAGCTACAAGAATATATCGATTTCACTAGTTGTTGGTTGAGAACCATATTGGCCCGCCCGCGAAAATCAACTTGAAATGCTTATAACTTCTGAACAATTGATGGTAGCGAACACAATTATTTGCATTTTAATGAAACATGTTGAATGCTTCAAGAATATGTCGGTTTCACTAGTTGTTGTTTGAGAACCATATTGGCCCGCCCGCGAGTATTAAATTGAAATGCTTATAACTTCTGAACAAATGATCCTAGAGAGCGTAATAAATTTGCATATTAATCAGCATGTTGCATGCTACAAGAATATATCGATTTCACAAATTGTTGGTTGAGATCCATATTGGCCCGCCCGCGAAAATCAACTTGATCTGCTTATAACTCTTGAACAATTGATAGTAGAAAACAATTATTTGCATTTTAATGAAACATGTTGAATGCTACAAAAATATGTCGGTTTCACTAGTTGTTTTTAGAAAACGATTTTGGCGCGCCCGCTAAAACTAACTTCAACTCCTTATTACTTCTGAACAATTGATCGTAGAAAGCGTAATAATTTTGCATATTAACCAGCATGCTGCATGCTACAAGAATATATCGATTTCACTAGTTGTTGGTTGAGAACCATATTGGCCTGCCCCTGAAAATCAAATTGAACGGCTTATAACTCCTGAAAAATTGATCGTAGAGAACACAATTATTTGCATTTTAATGAAACATGTTGAATGCTACAAGAATATATCGGTTTCACTAGTTGTTTTTAGAAAACCATATTGGCCCGCCCGCGAGTATTAACTTGAACTGTTTATAACTTCTGAACAATTGATCGTAGAGAACACAATTATTTGCATTTCAATCAAACATGTTGAATGCTTCAAGAATATGTCGGTTTCACTAGTTGTTGTTTGAGAACCATATTGGTCCGCCAGCGGGTATTAAATTGAAATGCTTATAACTTCTGAACAAATGATCTTAGAGAGCGTAATAAATTTTCATATTAATCAGCATGTTGAATGCTACAAGAATATATCGATTTCACTAGTTGTTGGATGAGAAACATATTGGCCTGCCCGCGAAAATTAATTGGAACTGCTTATAACTTCTGAATAAATGATCTTAGAGAGCGTAATAAATTTGCATATTAATCAGCATGTTGCATGCTACAAGAATATATCGATTTCACTAGTTGTTGTTTGAGAAATATATTGGCCTGCCCGCGAAAATTAACTTGAACTGCTTATAACTTCTGAACAATTGATCGTAGAGCACACAATTATTTGCATTTCAATCAAACATGTTGTATGCTACAAGAATATGTCGGTTTCACTAGTTATTGTTTGAGAACCATTTTGGCCCTCCCGCCAAAACTAACTTCAACTCCTTATAAATTCTGAACAAATGATCGTAGAGAGCGTAATAATTTTGCATATTAATCAGCTTGTTGCATTCTACAACAATATATCGATTTCATTGGTTGTTGGTTGAGAACCATATTGGCCCGCCCGCGAAAATCAACTTGAACTGCTTATAACTCCTGAACAATTGATCGTAGAGACCACAATTAATAGCATTTTAATCAAACATGTTGTATGCAACAAGAATATGTCGGTTTCACTAGTTGTTTTTAGAAAACCATATTGGCTCGCCCGCGAGTATTAACTTGAACTGTTTATAACTTCTGAACAAATGATCCTAGAGAGCGTAATAAATTTGCATATTAATCAGCATGTTGCATGCTACAAGAATATATCGATTTCACTAGTTGTTGGTTGATAACCATATTGGCCCGCCCGCGAAAACCAACTTGAACTGCTTATAACTTCTTAACAATTGATCGTATTATCACAATTATTATCATTTTAATCTAACATGTTATATGCTACAAGAATATGTCATTTTCACTAGTTATTGTTTGAGAACCATATTGGCCCGCCCGCGAGTATTAAATTGAACTGCTTATAAGTTCTGAACAAATGATCGTAGAAAGCTCGATTGTTTTGCATATTAATAAACATGTAGCTCGCTACAAGAATATATAGATTTCACTAGTTATTGTTTGAGAACCATGTTGGCCCACCCGCGAAAACTAATTCAACTGCTTACAATTTCTGAACAAATGATCGTAGAGAACCCAATTATTTGCATTTTAATGAAACATGTTGTATGCTACAAGTATATGTCGGTTTTACTATTTGTTTTTTTAGAACCATATTGGCCCGCCCGCGAGTATTGACTTGTTCTGCTTATAACTTCTGAACAAATGATCGTGGAGAGCGTAATAATTTTGCATATTAATCAGCATGTTTCATGCTATAAGAATATATCGATTTCATTAGTTGTTGGTTGAGAACCATATTGGCACGCCCGCGAAAATTAACTTGAACTGCTAATAACTTCTGAACAATTGATCGTAGCGAACACAATTACTTGCATTTTAATGAAACATGTTGAATGTTTCAAGAATATATCGATTTCACTAGTTGTTGTTTGATAACCATATTGGCCCACCCGCGAAAATCAACTTGAATTGCTTATAACTCCTGAACAATTGATCGTAGAGAACACAATTATTTGCATTTTAATGAAACATGTTGAATGCTTCAAGAATATGTCGGTTTCACTAGTTGTTGTTTGAGAACCATATTGGTCCGCCAGCGGGTATTAAATTGAAATGCTTATAACTTCTGAACAAATGATCTTAGAGAGCGTAATAAATTTTCATATTAATCAGCATGTTGAATGCTACAAGAATATATCGATTTCACTAGTTGTTGGATGAGAAACATATTGGCCTGCCCGCGAAAATTAATTGGAACTGCTTATAACTTCTGAATAAATGATCTTAGAGAGCGTAATAAATTTGCATATTAATCAGCATGTTGCATGCTACAAGAATATATCGATTTCACTAGTTGTTGTTTGAGAAATATATTGGCCTGCCCGCGAAAATTAACTTGAACTGCTTATAACTTCTGAACAATTGAACGTAGAGCACACAATTATTTGCATTTCAATCAAACATGTTGTATGCTACAAGAATATGTCGGTTTCACTAGTTATTGTTTGAGAACCATTTTGGCCCTCCCGCCAAAACTAACTTCAACTCCTTATAAATTCTGAACAAATGATCGTAGAGAGCGTAATAATTTTGCATATTAATCAGCTTGTTGCATTCTACAACAATATATCGATTTCATTGGTTGTTGGTTGAGAACCATATTGGCCCGCCCGCGAAAATCAACTTGAACTGCTTATAACTCCTGAACAATTGATCGTAGAGACCACAATTAATAGCATTTTAATCAAACATGTTGTATGCAACAAGAATATGTCGGTTTCACTAGTTGTTTTTAGAAAACCATATTGGCTCGCCCGCGAGTATTAACTTGAACTGTTTATAACTTCTGAACAAATGATCCTAGAGAGCGTAATAAATTTGCATATTAATCAGCATGTTGCATGCTACAAGAATATATCGATTTCACTAGTTGTTGGTTGATAACCATATTGGCCCGCCCGCGAAAACCAACTTGAACTGCTTATAACTTCTGAACAATTGATCGTATTATCACAATTATTATCATTTTAATCTAACATGTTATATGCTACAAGAATATGTCATTTTCACTAGTTATTGTTTGAGAACCATATTGGCCCGCCCGCGAGTATTAAATTGAACTGCTTATAAGTTCTGAACAAATGATCGTAGAAAGCTCGATTGTTTTGCATATTAATAAACAAGTAGCTCGCTACAAGAATATATAGATTTCACTAGTTATTGTTTGAGAACCATGTTGGCCCACCCGCGAAAACTAATTCAACTGCTTACAATTTCTGAACAAATGATCGTAGAGAACCCAATTATTTGCATTTTAATGAAACATGTTGTATGCTACAAGTATATGTCGGTTTTACTATTTGTTTTTTTAGAACCATATTGGCCCGCCCGCGAGTATTGACTTGTTCTGCTTATAACTTCTGAACAAATGATCGTGGAGAGCGTAATAATTTTGCATATTAATCAGCATGTTTCATGCTATAAGAATATATCGATTTCATTAGTTGTTGGTTGAGAACCATATTGGCACGCCCGCGAAAATTAACTTGAACTGCTAATAACTTCTGAACAATTGATCGTAGCGAACACAATTACTTGCATTTTAATGAAACATGTTGAATGTTTCAAGAATATATCGATTTCACTAGTTGTTGTTTGATAACCATATTGGCCCACCCGCGAAAATCAACTTGAATTGCTTATAACTCCTGAACAATTGATCGTAGAGAACACAATTATTTGCATTTTAATGAAACATGTTGAATGCTACAAGAATATGTAGGTCTCACTAGTTTTTTAGAAAAACATTTTGGCCCGCCCGCGAGTATTAACTTGAACTGTTTATAACTTCTGAACAAATGATCGTAGTGAGCGTAATAATTTTGCATATTAATCAGCATATTGCATGCTTCAAGAATATATCGATTTCACTAGTTGTTGTTTGAGAAATATATTGGCCTGCCCGCGAAAATTAACTTGAACTGCTTATAACTTCTGAACAATTGATCGTAGAGCACAAAATTATTTGCATTTCAATCAAACATGTTGTATGCTACAAGAATATGTCGGTTTCACTAGTTATTGTTTGAGAACCATATTGGCCCGCCCGCGAGTATTAAATTGAACTGTTTATAACTTCTGAACAAATTATCATAGAGACCGTAATATATTTGCATATTAATCAGCATGTTGCATGCTACAAGAATATATCGATTTCACAAGTTGTTGGTTGAGATCCATATTGGCCCGCCCGCGAAAATCAACTTGAACTGCATATAACTCCTGAACAATTGATCGTAGAGACCACAATTAATAGCATTTTAAACAAACATGTTGTATGCAACAAGAATATGTCGGTTTCACTAGTTGTTGTTTGAGAACCATATTGGCCCGCCCGCGAGTATTAAATTGAACTGTTTATAACTTCTGAACAAATTATCATAGAGAGCGTAATATATTTGCATATTAATCAGCATGTTGCATGCTACAAGAATATATCGATTTCACAAGTTGTTGGTTGAGAACCATATTGGCACGCCCGCGAAAATTAACTTGAACTGCTAATAACTTCTGAACAATTGATCGTAGCGAACACAATTACTTGCATTTTAATGAAACATGTTGAATGTTTCAAGAATATATCGATTTCACTAGTTGTTGTTTGAGAACCATATTGGCCCGCCCGCGAAAATCAACTTGAACTGCTTATAACTCTTGAACAATTGATCGTAGAGACCACAATTAATAGCATTTTAAACAAACATGTTGTATGCAACAAGAATATGTCGGTTTCACTAGTTGTTGTTTGAGAACCATATTGGCCCGCCCGCGAGTATTAAATTGAACTGTTTATAACTTCTGAACAAATTATCATAGAGAGCGTAATATATTTGCATATTAATCAGCATGTTGCATGCTACAAGAATATATCGATTTCACAAGTTGTTGGTTGAGATCCATATTGGCCCGCCCGCGAAAATCAACTTGAACTGCATATAACTCCTGAACAATTGATCGTAGAAAACAATTATTTGCATTTTAATGAAACATGTTGAATGCTACAAAAATATGTCGGTTTCACTAGTTGTTTTTAGAAAACCATTTTGGCCCGCACGCTAAAACTAACTTCAACTCAACTTCAACTCCTTATAACTTCTGAACATTTGATCGTAAAAAGCGTAATAATTTTGAATATTAATCAGCATGCTGCATGTTACAAGAATATATCGATCTCACTAGTTGTTGGTTGAGAACCATATTGGCCCGCCCGCGAAAATCAACTAGAACTGACTATAACTCCTGAACAATTGATCGTAGAGAGCACAATTATTTGCATTTTAATGAAACATGTTGTATACTACAAGAATATGTCGGTTTCACTAGTTATTGTTTGAGAACCTCTTTGTCCCGCCCGCCAAAACTAACTTCAACTCCTTATAACTTCTGAACAAATGATCGTAGAGAGCTTAATAATTTTGCATATTAATCAGCATGTTGCATGCTACAAGAATATATCGATTTCATTAGTTGTTGGTTGAGAAGCATATTGGCCCGCCCGCGAAAATCAACTAGAACTGACTATAACTCCTGAACAATTGATCGTAGAGAGCACAATTATTTGCATTTTAATGAAACATGTTGAATGCTACAAGAATATGTAGGTCTCACTAGTTTTTTAGAAAAAAATTTTGGCCCGCCCGCGAGTATTAACTTGAACTGTTTATAACTTCTGAACAAATGATCGTAGTGAGCGTAATAATTTTGCATATTAATCAGCATATTGCATGCTACAAGAATATATCCATTTCACTAGTTGTTGGTTGAGAACCATATTGGCCCGCCCTCGAAAATTAAATAGAACTGCTTATAAATTCTGAAAAATTGATCGTAGAGAACACAATTATTTGCATTTCAATGAAACATGTTGTATACTACAAGAATATGTCGGTTTCACTAGTTATTGTTTGAGAACCTCTTTGTCCCGCCCGCCAAAACTAACTTCAACTCCTTATAACTTCTGAACAAATGATCGTAGAGAGCTTAATAATTTTGCATATTAATCAGCATGTTGCATGCTACAAGAATATATCGATTTCATTAGTTGTTGGTTGAGAAGCATATTGGCCCGCCCGCGGAAATTAACTTGAGCTGCTTATAACTTCTGAACAATTGATCGTAGCGAACACAATTATTTGCATTTTAATGAAACATGTTGAATGCTTCAAGAATATGTCGGTTTCACTAGTTGTTGTTTGAGAACCATATTGGCCCGCCCGCGAATATTAAATTGAACTTCTTATAACTTCTGAACAAATGATCTTAGAGAGCGTAATAAATTTGCATATTAATCAGCATGTTGCATGCTACAAGAATATATCGATTTCACTAGTTGTTGGTTGAGAACCATATTGGCCCGCCCGCGAAAATTAATTTGAACTGCTTATAACTTCAGAACAAATAATCGTAGAAAGCGTAATAATTTTGCATATTAAACAGCATGTTGCATGCTACAAGAATATATCGATTTCATTAGTTTTTGTTTGAGAACCTAAATTGGCCCGCCCGCGAAAATCTACTTGAACTGCTTATAACTTCTGAACAATTGATCGTAGAGAACACAATTATTTGCATTTCAATCAAACATGTTGTATGCTAGAAGAATATGTCGGATTCACTAGTTATTGTTTGAGAACCATTTTGGCCCGCCCGCCAAAACTAAATTCAACTCCTTATAACTTCTGAACAAATGATCGTAGAGAGCGTAATAATTTTGCATATTAATCAGAATGTTTCATGCTACAAGAATATATCGATTTCATTGGTTGTTGGCTGAGAACCATATTGGCCCGCCCGCGAAAATTAACTTGAACTGCTTATAACTTCTGAACAATTGATGGTAGCGAACACAATTATTTGCATTTTAATGAAACATGTTGAATGCTTCAAGAATATGTCGGTTTCACTAGTTGTTGTTTGAGAACCATATTGGCCCGCCCGCGAGTATTAAATTGAAATGCTTATAACTTCTGAACAAATGATCCTAGAGAGCGTAATAAATTTGCATATTAGTCAGCATGTTGCATGCTACAAGAATATATCGATTTCACAAGTTGTTGGTTGAGATCCATATTGGCCCGCCCGCGAAAATCAACTTGAACTGCTTATAACTCCTGAACAATTGATAGTAGAAAACAATTATTTGCATTTTAATGAAACATGTTGAATGCTACAAAAAAATGTCGGTTTCACTCGTTGTTTTTAGAAAACCACTTTGGCCCGCCCGCTAAAACTAACTTCAACTCCTTATAACTTCTGAACAATTGATCGTAGAGAGCGTAATAATTTTGCATATTAATCAGCATGCTGCATGCTACAAGAATATATCGATTTCACTAGTTGTTGGTTGAGAACCATATTGGCCCGCCCGTGAAAATCAACTTGAACTGCTTATAACTCCTGAACAATTAATCGTAGAGAACACAATTATTTGCATTTTAATGAAACATGTTGAATGCTACAAGAATATGTCGGTTTCACTAGTTGTTTTTAGAAAACCATATTGGCCCGTCCGAGAGTATTAACTTGAACTGTTTATAACTTCTGAACAAATGATCCTAGAGAGCGTAATAAATTTGCATATTAATCAGCATGTTGCATGCTACAAGAATATATCGATTTCACTAGTTGTTGGTTGAGAACCATATTGGCCCGCCCCTGAAAATCAACTTGAACTGCTTATAACTCCTGAAAAATTGATCGTAGAGAACACAATTATTTGCATTTTAATGAAACATCTTGAATGCTACAAGAATATGTCGGTTTCACTAGTTGTTTTTAGAAAACCATATTGGCCCGCCCGCGAGTATTAGCTTGAACTGTTTATAACTTCTGAACAATTGATCGTAGAGAACACAATTATTTGCATTTCAATCAAACATGTTGTATGCTACAAGAATATGTCGGTTTCACTAGTTATTGTTTGAGAACCATTTTGGCCCGCCCGCCAAAACTAACTTGAACTGCTTATAACTTCTGAACAATTGATCGTAGCGAACACAATTATTTGCATTTTAATGAAACATGTTGAATGCTTCAAGAATATGTCGGTTTCACTAGTTGTTGCTTGAGAACCATATTGGTCCGCCAGCGGGTATTAAATTGAAATGCTTATAACTTCTGAACAAATGATCTTAGAGAGCGTAATAAATTTTCATATTAATCAGCATGTTGAATGCTACAAGAATATATCGAGTTCACTAGTTGTTGGATGAGAAACATATTGGCCCGCCCGCGAGAATTAATTGGAACTGCTTATAACTTCTGAACAAATAATCGTAGAAAGCGTAATAATTTTTCATATTAATCAGTATGTTGCATGCTACAAGAATATATCGATTTCACTAGTTGTTGTTTGAGAAATATGTTGGCCTGCCCGCGAAAATTAACTTGAACTGCTTATAACTTCTGAACAATTGATCGTAAACAACACAATTATTTGCATTTTAATGAAACATGTTGAATGCTACAAGAATATGTCAGTTTCACTAGTTGTTATTTGAGAACCATATTGGGCCACCCGCCAAAACTAATTTCAACTCCTTATAACTTCTGAACAATTGATCGTAGAAACCGTAATAATTCTGCATATTAAACAGCATGTTGCATGCTACAAGAATATATCGATTTCATTAGTTTTTGTTTGAGATCTTAAATTGGCCCGCCCGCGAAAATCAACTTAAACTGCTTATAACTTGTGAACAATTGATCGTAGAGAACACAATTATTTGCATTTCAATCAAACATGTTGTATGCTAGAAGAATATGTCGGAATCACTAGTTATTGTTTGAGAACCATTTTGGCCCGCCCGCAAAAACTAAATTCAACTCCTTATAACTTCTGAACAAATGATCGTAGAGAGCGTAATAATTTTGTATATTAATCAGAATGTTTCATGCTACAAGAATATATCGATTTCATTGGTTGTTGGCTGAGAACCATATTGGCCCGCCCGCGAAAATTAACTTGAACTGCTTATAACTTCTGAACAATTGATGGTAGCGAACACAATTATTTGCATTTTAATGAAACATGTTGAATGCTACAAGAATATGTCGGTTTCACTAGTTGTTTTTAGAAAACCATATTGGCCCGCCCGCGAGTATTAGCTTGAACTGTTTATAACTTCTGAACAATTGATCGTAGAGAACACAATTATTTGCATTTCAATCAAACATGTTGTATGCTACAAGAATATGTCGGTTTCACTAGTTATTGTTTGAGAACCATTTTGGCCCGCCCGCCAAAACTAACTTGAACTGCTTATAACTTCTGAACAATTGATCGTAGCGAACACAATTATTTGCATTTCAATCAAACATGTTGAATGCTTCAAGAATATGTCGGTTTCACTAGTTGTTGTTTGAGAACCATATTGGCCCGCCCGCGAGTATTAAATTGAATTGTTTATAACTTCTGAACATATGATCCTAGAGAGCGTAATAAATTTGCATATTAATCAGCATGTTGCATGCTACAAGAATATATCGATTTCACAAGTTGTTGGTTGAGATCCATATTGGCCCGCCCGCGAAAATCAACTTGAACTGCTTATAACTCCTGAACAATTGATCGTAGAGAACACAATTATTTGCATTTTAATGAAACATGTTGAATGCTACAAGAATATGTCAGTTTCACTAGTTGTTATTTGAGAACCATATTGGCCCGCCCGCGAAAATCAACTTGAACTGCTTATAACTCCTGAACAATTGATCGTAGAGAACACAATTATTTGCATTTTAATGAAACATGTTGATTGCTACAAGAATATGTCGGTTTCACTAGTTTTTTTAGAAAACCATTTTGGCCCGCCCGCGAGTATTAACTTGAACTGTTTATACCTTCTGAACAAATGATCTTAGAGAGCGTAATAAATTTGCATATTAATCAGCATGTTGCATGCTACAAGAATATATCGATTTCACTAGTTGTTGGTTGAGAACCATATTGGCCCGCCCGCGAAAATTAATTTGAACTGCTTATAACTTCTGAACAAATAATCGTAGAAAGCGTAATAATTTTGCATATTAATCAGCATGTTGCATGCTACAAGAATATATCGATTTCACTAGTTGTTGGTTGAGAACCATATTGGCCCGCCCGCGAAAATCAACTTGAACTGCTTATAACTTCTGAACAATTGATGGTCGTGAACACAATTATTTGCATTTTAATGAAACATGTTGAATGCTTCAAGAATATGTCGGTTTCACTAGTTGCTGTTTGAGAACCATATTGGCCCGCCCGCGAGTATTAAATAGAAATGCTTATAACTTCTGAACAAATGATCCTAGAGAGCGTAATAAATTTGCATATTAATCAGCATGTTGCATGCTACAAGAATATATCGATTTCACAAGTTGTTGGTTGAGATCCATATTGGCCCGAACGCGAAAATCAACTTGAACTGCTTATAACTCCTGAACAATTGATAGTAGAAAACAATTATTTGCATTTTAATGAAACATGTTGAATGCTAAAAAAATATGTCGGTTTCACTAGTTGTTTTTAGAAAACCATTTTGGCGCGCCCGCTAAAACTAACTTCAACTCCTTATTGCTTCTGAACAATTGATCGTAGAAAGCGTAATAATTTTGCATATTAATCAGCATGCTGCATGCTACAAGAATATATCGATTTCACTAGTTGTTTTTAGAAAACCATATTGGCCCGTCCGAGAGTATTAACTTGAACTGTTTATAACTTCTGAACAACTGATCCTAGAGAACGTAATAAATTTGCATATTAATCAGCATGTTGCATGCTACAAGAATATATCGATTTCACAAGTTGTTGGTTGAGATCCATATTGGCCCGCCCGCGAAAATCAACTTGATCTGCTTATAACTCCTGAACAATTGATCGTAGAGAACACAATTATTTGCATTTTAATGAAACATGTTGAATGCTACAAGAATATGTCAGTTTCACTAGTTGTTATTTGAGAACCATATTGGCCCGCCCGCGAAAATCAACTTGAACTGCTTATAACTCCTGAACAATTGATCGTAGAGAACACAATTATTTGCATTTTAATGAAACATGTTGATTGCTACAAGAATATGTCGGTTTCACTAGTTTTTTTAGAAAACCATTTTGGCCCGCCCGCGAGTATTAACTTGAACTGTTTATACCTTCTGAACAAATGATCTTAGAGAGCGTAATAAATTTGCATATTAATCAGCATGTTGCATGCTACAAGAATATATCGATTTCACTAGTTGTTGGTTGAGAACCATATTGGCCCGCCCGCGAAAATTAATTTGAACTGCTTATAACTTCTGAACAAATAATCGTAGAAAGCGTAATAATTTTGCATATTAATCAGCATGTTGCAAGCTACAAGAATATATCGATTTCACTAGTTGTTGGTTGAGAACCATATTGGCCCGCCCGCGAAAATCAACTTGAAATGCTTATAACTTCTGAACAATTGATGGTAGCGAACACAATTATTTGCATTTTAATGAAACATGTTGAATGCTTCAAGAATATGTCGGTTTCACTAGTTGTTGTTTGAGAACCATATTGGCCCGCCCGCGAGTATTAAATTGAAATGCTTATAACTTCTGAACAAATGATCCTAGAGAGCGTAATAAATTTGCATATTAATCAGCATGTTGCATGCTACAAGAATATATCGATTTCACAAATTGTTGGTTGAGATCCATATTGGCCCGCCCGCGAAAATCAACTTGATCTGCTTATAACTCTTGAACAATTGATAGTAGAAAACAATTATTTGCATTTTAATGAAACATGTTGAATGCTACAAAAATATGTCGGTTTCACTAGTTGTTTTTAGAAAACGATTTTGGCGCGCCCGCTAAAACTAACTTCAACTCCTTATTACTTCTGAACAATTGATCGTAGAAAGCGTAATAATTTTGCATATTAACCAGCATGCTGCATGCTACAAGAATATATCGATTTCACTAGTTGTTGGTTGAGAACCATATTGGCCTGCCCCTGAAAATCAAATTGAACGGCTTATAACTCCTGAAAAATTGATCGTAGAGAACACAATTATTTGCATTTTAATGAAACATGTTGAATGCTACAAGAATATATCGGTTTCACTAGTTGTTTTTAGAAAACCATATTGGCCCGCCCGCGAGTATTAACTTGAACTGTTTATAACTTCTGAACAATTGATCGTAGAGAACACAATTATTTGCATTTCAATCAAACATGTTGAATGCTTCAAGAATATGTCGGTTTCACTAGTTGTTGTTTGAGAACCATATTGGTCCGCCAGCGGGTATTAAATTGAAATGCTTATAACTTCTGAACAAATGATCTTAGAGAGCGTAATAAATTTTCATATTAATCAGCATGTTGAATGCTACAAGAATATATCGATTTCACTAGTTGTTGGATGAGAAACATATTGGCCTGCCCGCGAAAATTAATTGGAACTGCTTATAACTTCTGAATAAATGATCTTAGAGAGCGTAATAAATTTGCATATTAATCAGCATGTTGCATGCTACAAGAATATATCGATTTCACTAGTTGTTGTTTGAGAAATATATTGGCCTGCCCGCGAAAATTAACTTGAACTGCTTATAACTTCTGAACAATTGATCGTAGAGCACACAATTATTTGCATTTCAATCAAACATGTTGTATGCTACAAGAATATGTCGGTTTCACTAGTTATTGTTTGAGAACCATTTTGGCCCTCCCGCCAAAACTAACTTCAACTCCTTATAAATTCTGAACAAATGATCGTAGAGAGCGTAATAATTTTGCATATTAATCAGCTTGTTGCATTCTACAACAATATATCGATTTCATTGGTTGTTGGTTGAGAACCATATTGGCCCGCCCGCGAAAATCAACTTGAACTGCTTATAACTCCTGAACAATTGATCGTAGAGACCACAATTAATAGCATTTTAATCAAACATGTTGTATGCAACAAGAATATGTCGGTTTCACTAGTTGTTTTTAGAAAACCATATTGGCTCGCCCGCGAGTATTAACTTGAACTGTTTATAACTTCTGAACAAATGATCCTAGAGAGCGTAATAAATTTGCATATTAATCAGCATGTTGCATGCTACAAGAATATATCGATTTCACTAGTTGTTGGTTGATAACCATATTGGCCCGCCCGCGAAAACCAACTTGAACTGCTTATAACTTCTGAACAATTGATCGTATTATCACAATTATTATCATTTTAATCTAACATGTTATATGCTACAAGAATATGTCATTTTCACTAGTTATTGTTTGAGAACCATATTGGCCCGCCCGCGAGTATTAAATTGAACTGCTTATAAGTTCTGAACAAATGATCGTAGAAAGCTCGATTGTTTTGCATATTAATAAACATGTAGCTCGCTACAAGAATATATAGATTTCACTAGTTATTGTTTGAGAACCATGTTGGCCCACCCGCGAAAACTAATTCAACTGCTTACAATTTCTGAACAAATGATCGTAGAGAACCCAATTATTTGCATTTTAATGAAACATGTTGTATGCTACAAGTATATGTCGGTTTTACTATTTGTTTTTTTAGAACCATATTGGCCCGCCCGCGAGTATTGACTTGTTCTGCTTATAACTTCTGAACAAATGATCGTGGAGAGCGTAATAATTTTGCATATTAATCAGCATGTTTCATGCTATAAGAATATATCGATTTCATTAGTTGTTGGTTGAGAACCATATTGGCACGCCCGCGAAAATTAACTTGAACTGCTAATAACTTCTGAACAATTGATCGTAGCGAACACAATTACTTGCATTTTAATGAAACATGTTGAATGTTTCAAGAATATATCGATTTCACTAGTTGTTGTTTGATAACCATATTGGCCCACCCGCGAAAATCAACTTGAATTGCTTATAACTCCTGAACAATTGATCGTAGAGAACACAATTATTTGCATTTTAATGAAACATGTTGAATGCTTCAAGAATATGTCGGTTTCACTAGTTGTTGTTTGAGAACCATATTGGTCCGCCAGCGGGTATTAAATTGAAATGCTTATAACTTCTGAACAAATGATCTTAGAGAGCGTAATAAATTTTCATATTAATCAGCATGTTGAATGCTACAAGAATATATCGATTTCACTAGTTGTTGGATGAGAAACATATTGGCCTGCCCGCGAAAATTAATTGGAACTGCTTATAACTTCTGAATAAATGATCTTAGAGAGCGTAATAAATTTGCATATTAATCAGCATGTTGCATGCTACAAGAATATATCGATTTCACTAGTTGTTGTTTGAGAAATATATTGGCCTGCCCGCGAAAATTAACTTGAACTGCTTATAACTTCTGAACAATTGATCGTAGAGCACACAATTATTTGCATTTCAATCAAACATGTTGTATGCTACAAGAATATGTCGGTTTCACTAGTTATTGTTTGAGAACCATTTTGGCCCTCCCGCCAAAACTAACTTCAACTCCTTATAAATTCTGAACAAATGATCGTAGAGAGCGTAATAATTTTGCATATTAATCAGCTTGTTGCATTCTACAACAATATATCGATTTCATTGGTTGTTGGTTGAGAACCATATTGGCCCGCCCGCGAAAATCAACTTGAACTGCTTATAACTCCTGAACAATTGATCGTAGAGACCACAATTAATAGCATTTTAATCAAACATGTTGTATGCAACAAGAATATGTCGGTTTCACTAGTTGTTTTTAGAAAACCATATTGGCTCGCCCGCGAGTATTAACTTGAACTGTTTATAACTTCTGAACAAATGATCCTAGAGAGCGTAATAAATTTGCATATTAATCAGCATGTTGCATGCTACAAGAATATATCGATTTCACTAGTTGTTGGTTGATAACCATATTGGCCCGCCCGCGAAAACCAACTTGAACTGCTTATAACTTCTGAAAAATTGATCGTATTATCACAATTATTATCATTTTAATCTAACATGTTATATGCTACAAGAATATGTCATTTTCACTAGTTATTGTTTGAGAACCATATTGGCCCGCCCGCGAGTATTAAATTGAACTGCTTATAAGTTCTGAACAAATGATCGTAGAAAGCTCGATTGTTTTGCATATTAATAAACATGTAGCTCGCTACAAGAATATATAGATTTCACTAGTTATTGTTTGAGAACCATGTTGGCCCACCCGCGAAAACTAATTCAACTGCTTACAATTTCTGAACAAATGATCGTAGAGAACCCAATTATTTGCATTTTAATGAAACATGTTGTATGCTACAAGTATATGTCGGTTTTACTATTTGTTTTTTTAGAACCATATTGGCCCGCCCGCGAGTATTGACTTGTTCTGCTTATAACTTCTGAACAAATGATCGTGGAGAGCGTAATAATTTTGCATATTAATCAGCATGTTTCATGCTATAAGAATATATCGATTTCATTAGTTGTTGGTTGAGAACCATATTGGCACGCCCGCGAAAATTAACTTGAACTGCTAATAACTTCTGAACAATTGATCGTAGCGAACACAATTACTTGCATTTTAATGAAACATGTTGAATGTTTCAAGAATATATCGATTTCACTAGTTGTTGTTTGATAACCATATTGGCCCACCCGCGAAAATCAACTTGAATTGCTTATAACTCCTGAACAATTGATCGTAGAGAACACAATTATTTGCATTTTAATGAAACATGTTGAATGCTACAAGAATATGTAGGTCTCACTAGTTTTTTAGAAAAACATTTTGGCCCGCCCGCGAGTATTAACTTGAACTGTTTATAACTTCTGAACAAATGATCGTAGTGAGCGTAATAATTTTGCATATTAATCAGCATATTGCATGCTTCAAGAATATATCGATTTCACTAGTTGTTGTTTGAGAAATATATTGGCCTGCCCGCGAAAATTAACTTGAACTGCTTATAACTTCTGAACAATTGATCGTAGAGCACAAAATTATTTGCATTTCAATCAAACATGTTGTATGCTACAAGAATATGTCGGTTTCACTAGTTATTGTTTGAGAACCATATTGGCCCGCCCGCGAGTATTAAATTGAACTGTTTATAACTTCTGAACAAATTATCATAGAGAGCGTAATATATTTGCATATTAATCAGCATGTTGCATGCTACAAGAATATATCGATTTCACAAGTTGTTGGTTGAGATCCATATTGGCCCGCCCGCGAAAATCAACTTGAACTGCATATAACTCCTGAACAATTGATCGTAGAGACCACAATTAATAGCATTTTAAACAAACATGTTGTATGCAACAAGAATATGTCGGTTTCACTAGTTGTTGTTTGAGAACCATATTGGCCCGCCCGCGAGTATTAAATTGAACTGTTTATAACTTCTGAACAAATTATCATAGAGAGCGTAATATATTTGCATATTAATCAGCATGTTGCATGCTACAAGAATATATCGATTTCACAAGTTGTTGGTTGAGAACCATATTGGCACGCCCGCGAAAATTAACTTGAACTGCTAATAACTTCTGAACAATTGATCGTAGCGAACACAATTACTTGCATTTTAATGAAACATGTTGAATGTTTCAAGAATATATCGATTTCACTAGTTGTTGTTTGAGAACCATATTGGCCCGCCCGCGAAAATCAACTTGAACTGCTTATAACTCTTGAACAATTGATCGTAGAGACCACAATTAATAGCATTTTAAACAAACATGTTGTATGCAACAAGAATATGTCGGTTTCACTAGTTGTTGTTTGAGAACCATATTGGCCCGCCCGCGAGTATTAAATTGAACTGTTTATAACTTCTGAACAAATTATCATAGAGAGCGTAATATATTTGCATATTAATCAGCATGTTGCATGCTACAAGAATATATCGATTTCACAAGTTGTTGGTTGAGATCCATATTGGCCCGCCCGCGAAAATCAACTTGAACTGCATATAACTCCTGAACAATTGATCGTAGAAAACAATTATTTGCATTTTAATGAAACATGTTGAATGCTACAAAAATATGTCGGTTTCACTAGTTGTTTTTAGAAAACCATTTTGGCCCGCACGCTAAAACTAACTTCAACTCAACTTCAACTCCTTATAACTTCTGAACATTTGATCGTAAAAAGCGTAATAATTTTGAATATTAATCAGCATGCTGCATGTTACAAGAATATATCGATCTCACTAGTTGTTGGTTGAGAACCATATTGGCCCGCCCGCGAAAATCAACTAGAACTGACTATAACTCCTGAACAATTGATCGTAGAGAGCACAATTATTTGCATTTTAATGAAACATGTTGTATACTACAAGAATATGTCGGTTTCACTAGTTATTGTTTGAGAACCTCTTTGTCCCGCCCGCCAAAACTAACTTCAACTCCTTATAACTTCTGAACAAATGATCGTAGAGAGCTTAATAATTTTGCATATTAATCAGCATGTTGCATGCTACAAGAATATATCGATTTCATTAGTTGTTGGTTGAGAAGCATATTGGCCCGCCCGCGAAAATCAACTAGAACTGACTATAACTCCTGAACAATTGATCGTAGAGAGCACAATTATTTGCATTTTAATGAAACATGTTGAATGCTACAAGAATATGTAGGTCTCACTAGTTTTTTAGAAAAAAATTTTGGCCCGCCCGCGAGTATTAACTTGAACTGTTTATAACTTCTGAACAAATGATCGTAGTGAGCGTAATAATTTTGCATATTAATCAGCATATTGCATGCTACAAGAATATATCCATTTCACTAGTTGTTGGTTGAGAACCATATTGGCCCGCCCTCGAAAATTAAATAGAACTGCTTATAAATTCTGAAAAATTGATCGTAGAGAACACAATTATTTGCATTTCAATGAAACATGTTGTATACTACAAGAATATGTCGGTTTCACTAGTTATTGTTTGAGAACCTCTTTGTCCCGCCCGCCAAAACTAACTTCAACTCCTTATAACTTCTGAACAAATGATCGTAGAGAGCTTAATAATTTTGCATATTAATCAGCATGTTGCATGCTACAAGAATATATCGATTTCATTAGTTGTTGGTTGAGAAGCATATTGGCCCGCCCGCGGAAATTAACTTGAGCTGCTTATAACTTCTGAACAATTGATCGTAGCGAACACAATTATTTGCATTTTAATGAAACATGTTGAATGCTTCAAGAATATGTCGGTTTCACTAGTTGTTGTTTGAGAACCATATTGGCCCGCCCGCGAATATTAAATTGAACTTCTTATAACTTCTGAACAAATGATCTTAGAGAGCGTAATAAATTTGCATATTAATCAGCATGTTGCATGCTACAAGAATATATCGATTTCACTAGTTGTTGGTTGAGAACCATATTGGCCCGCCCGCGAAAATTAATTTGAACTGCTTATAACTTCAGAACAAATAATCGTAGAAAGCGTAATAATTTTGCATATTAAACAGCATGTTGCATGCTACAAGAATATATCGATTTCATTAGTTTTTGTTTGAGAACCTAAATTGGCCCGCCCGCGAAAATCTACTTGAACTGCTTATAACTTCTGAACAATTGATCGTAGAGAACACAATTATTTGCATTTCAATCAAACATGTTGTATGCTAGAAGAATATGTCGGATTCACTAGTTATTGTTTGAGAACTATTTTGGCCCGCCCGCCAAAACTAAATTCAACTCCTTATAACTTCTGAACAAATGATCGTAGAGAGCGTAATAATTTGGCATATTAATCAGAATGTTTCATGCTACAAGAATATATCGATTTCATTGGTTGTTGGCTGAGAACCATATTGGCCCGCCCGCGAAAATTAACTTGAACTGCTTATAACTTCTGAACAATTGATGGTAGCGAACACAATTATTTGCATTTTAATGAAACATGTTGAATGCTTCAAGAATATGTCGGTTTCACTAGTTGTTGTTTGAGAACCATATTGGCCCGCCCGCGAGTATTAAATTGAAATGCTTATAACTTCTGAACAAATGATCCTAGAGAGCGTAATAAATTTGCATATTAGTCAGCATGTTGCATGCTACAAGAATATATCGATTTCACAAGTTGTTGGTTGAGATCCATATTGGCCCGCCCGCGAAAATCAACTTGAACTGCTTATAACTCCTGAACAATTGATAGTAGAAAACAATTATTTGCATTTTAATGAAACATGTTGAATGCTACAAAAAAATGTCGGTTTCACTCGTTGTTTTTAGAAAACCACTTTGGCCCGCCCGCTAAAACTAACTTCAACTCCTTATAACTTCTGAACAATTGATCGTAGAGAGCGTAATAATTTTGCATATTAATCAGCATGCTGCATGCTACAAGAATATATCGATTTCACTAGTTGTTGGTTGAGAACCATATTGGCCCGCCCGTGAAAATCAACTTGAACTGCTTATAACTCCTGAACAATTAATCGTAGAGAACACAATTATTTGCATTTTAATGAAACATGTTGAATGCTACAAGAATATGTCGGTTTCACTAGTTGTTTTTAGAAAACCATATTGGCCCGTCCGAGAGTATTAACTTGAACTGTTTATAACTTCTGAACAAATGATCCTAGAGAGCGTAATAAATTTGCATATTAATCAGCATGTTGCATGCTACAAGAATATATCGATTTCACTAGTTGTTGGTTGAGAACCATATTGGCCCGCCCCTGAAAATCAACTTGAACTGCTTATAACTCCTGAAAAATTGATCGTAGAGAACACAATTATTTGCATTTTAATGAAACATCTTGAATGCTACAAGAATATGTCGGTTTCACTAGTTGTTTTTAGAAAACCATATTGGCCCGCCCGCGAGTATTAGCTTGAACTGTTTATAACTTCTGAACAATTGATCGTAGAGAACACAATTATTTGCATTTCAATCAAACATGTTGTATGCTACAAGAATATGTCGGTTTCACTAGTTATTGTTTGAGAACCATTTTGGCCCGCCCGCCAAAACTAACTTGAACTGCTTATAACTTCTGAACAATTGATCGTAGCGAACACAATTATTTGCATTTTAATGAAACATGTTGAATGCTTCAAGAATATGTCGGTTTCACTAGTTGTTGCTTGAGAACCATATTGGTCCGCCAGCGGGTATTAAATTGAAATGCTTATAACTTCTGAACAAATGATCTTAGAGAGCGTAATAAATTTTCATATTAATCAGCATGTTGAATGCTACAAGAATATATCGATTTCACTAGTTGTTGGATGAGAAACATATTGGCCCGCCCGCGAGAATTAATTGGAACTGCTTATAACTTCTGAACAAATAATCGTAGAAAGCGTAATAATTTTTCATATTAATCAGTATGTTGCATGCTACAAGAATATATCGATTTCACTAGTTGTTGTTTGAGAAATATGTTGGCCTGCCCGCGAAAATTAACTTGAACTGCTTATAACTTCTGAACAATTGATCGTAAACAACACAATTATTTGCATTTTAATGAAACATGTTGAATGCTACAAGAATATGTCAGTTTCACTAGTTGTTATTTGAGAACCATATTGGGCCACCCGCCAAAACTAATTTCAACTCCTTATAACTTCTGAACAATTGATCGTAGAAACCGTAATAATTCTGCATATTAAACAGCATGTTGCATGCTACAAGAATATATCGATTTCATTAGTTTTTGTTTGAGATCTTAAATTGGCCCGCCCGCGAAAATCAACTTAAACTGCTTATAACTTGTGAACAATTGATCGTAGAGAACACAATTATTTGCATTTCAATCAAACATGTTGTATGCTAGAAGAATATGTCGGAATCACTAGTTATTGTTTGAGAACCATTTTGGCCCGCCCGCAAAAACTAAATTCAACTCCTTATAACTTCTGAACAAATGATCGTAGAGAGCGTAATAATTTTGTATATTAATCAGAATGTTTCATGCTACAAGAATATATCGATTTCATTGGTTGTTGGCTGAGAACCATATTGGCCCGCCCGCGAAAATTAACTTGAACTGCTTATAACTTCTGAACAATTGATGGTAGCGAACACAATTATTTGCATTTTAATGAAACATGTTGAATGCTACAAGAATATGTCGGTTTCACTAGTTGTTTTTAGAAAACCATATTGGCCCGCCCGCGAGTATTAGCTTGAACTGTTTATAACTTCTGAACAATTGATCGTAGAGAACACAATTATTTGCATTTCAATCAAACATGTTGTATGCTACAAGAATATGTCGGTTTCACTAGTTATTGTTTGAGAACCATTTTGGCCCGCCCGCCAAAACTAACTTGAACTGCTTATAACTTCTGAACAATTGATCGTAGCGAACACAATTATTTGCATTTCAATCAAACATGTTGAATGCTTCAAGAATATGTCGGTTTCACTAGTTGTTGTTTGAGAACCATATTGGCCCGCCCGCGAGTATTAAATTGAATTGTTTATAACTTCTGAACATATGATCCTAGAGAGCGTAATAAATTTGCATATTAATCAGCATGTTGCATGCTACAAGAATATATCGATTTCACAAGTTGTTGGTTGAGATCCATATTGGCCCGCCCGCGAAAATCAACTTGAACTGCTTATAACTCCTGAACAATTGATCGTAGAGAACACAATTATTTGCATTTTAATGAAACATGTTGAATGCTACAAGAATATGTCAGTTTCACTAGTTGTTATTTGAGAACCATATTGGCCCGCCCGCGAAAATCAACTTGAACTGCTTATAACTCCTGAACAATTGATCGTAGAGAACACAATTATTTGCATTTTAATGAAACATGTTGATTGCTACAAGAATATGTCGGTTTCACTAGTTTTTTTAGAAAACCATTTTGGCCCGCCCGCGAGTATTAACTTGAACTGTTTATACCTTCTGAACAAATGATCTTAGAGAGCGTAATAAATTTGCATATTAATCAGCATGTTGCATGCTACAAGAATATATCGATTTCACTAGTTGTTGGTTGAGAACCATATTGGCCCGCCCGCGAAAATTAATTTGAACTGCTTATAACTTCTGAACAAATAATCGTAGAAAGCGTAATAATTTTGCATATTAATCAGCATGTTGCAAGCTACAAGAATATATCGATTTCACTAGTTGTTGGTTGAGAACCATATTGGCCCGCCCGCGAAAATCAACTTGAAATGCTTATAACTTCTGAACAATTGATGGTAGCGAACACAATTATTTGCATTTTAATGAAACATGTTGAATGCTACAAAAATATGTCGGTTTCACTAGTTGTTTTTAGAAAACCATTTTGGCGCGCCCGCTAAAACTAACTTCAACTCCTTATTACTTCTGAACAATTGATCGTAGAAATCGTAATAATTTTGCATATTAACCAGCATGCTGCATGCTACAAGAATATATCGATTTCACTAGTTGTTGGTTGAGAACCATATTGGCCCGCCCGCGAAAATCAATTTGAACTGCTTATAACTCCTGAACAATTAATCGTAGAGATCACAATTATTTGCATTTTAATGAAACATGTTGAATGCTACAAGAATATGTCGGTTTCACTAGTTGTTATAAGAAAACCATATTGGCCCGTCCGAGAGTATTAACTTGAACTGTTTATAACTTCTGAACAAATGATCCTAGAGAGCGTAATAAATTTGCATATTAATCAGCATGTTGCATGCTACAAGAATATATCGATTTCACTAGTTGGTTGAGAACCATATTGGCCCGCCCCTGAAAATCAAATTGAACGGCTTATAACTCCTGAAAAATTGATCGTAGAGAACACAATTATTTGCATTTTATTGAAACATGTTGAATGCTACAAGAATATATCGGTTTCACTAGTTGTTTTTAGAAAACCATATTGGCCCGCCCGCGAGTATTAACTTGAACTGTTTATAACTTCTGAACAATTGATCGTAGAGAACACAATTATTTGCATTTCAATCAAACATGTTGTATGCTACAAGAATATGTCGGTTACACTAGTTATTGTTTGAGAACCATTTTGGCCCGCCCGCCAAAACTAACTTCAACTCCTTATAACTTCTGACCAAATGATCGTAGAGAGCGTTATAATTTTGCATATTAATCAGCATGTTGCATGCTACAAGAATTTATCGATTTCATTGGTTGCTGGTTGAGAACCATATTGGCCAGCCCACGAAAATTAAATTGAACTGCTTATAACTTCTCACAATTGATCGTAGCGAACACAATTATTTGCATTTTAATGAAACATGTTGAATGCTTTAAGAATATGTCGGTTTCACTAGTTGTTGTTTGAGAACCATATTGGTCCGCCAGCGGGTATTAAATTGAAATGCTTATAACTTCTGAGCAAATGATCTTAGAGAGCGTAATAAATTTTCATATTAATCAGCATGTTGAATGCTACAAGAATATATCGATTTCACTAGTTGTTGGATGAGAAACATATTGGCCTGCCCGCGAAAATTAATTGGAACTGCTTATAACTTCTGAACAAATGATCTTAGAGAGCGTAATAAATTTGCATATTAATCAGCATGTTGCATGCTACAAGAATATATCGATTTCACTAGTTGTTGTTTGAGAAATATATTGGCCTGCCCGCGAAAATTAACTTGAACTGCTTATAACTTCTGAACAATTGATCGTAGAGCACACAATTATTTGCATTTCAATCAAACATGTTGTATGCTACAAGAATATGTCGGTTTCACTAGTTATTGTTTGAGAACCATTTTGGCCCTCCGGCCAAAACTAACTTCAACTCCTTATAAATTCTGAACAAATGATTGTAGAGAGCGTAATAATTTTGCATATTAATCAGCTTGTTGCATGCTACAACAATATATCGATTTCATTGGTTGTTGGATGAGAACCATATTGGCCCGCCCGCGAAAATCAACTTGAACTGCTAATAACTCCTGAACAATTGATCGTAGAGACCACAATTAATAGCATTTTAATCAAACATGTTGTATGCAACAAGAATATGTCGGTTTCACTAGTTGTTTTTAGAAAACCATATTGGCTCGCCCGCGAGTATTAACTTGAACTGTTTATAACTTCTGAACAAATGATCCTAGAGAGCGTAATAAATTTGCATATTAATCAGCATGTTGCATGCTACAAGAATATATCGATTTCACTAGTTGTTGGTTGATAACCATATTGGCCCGCCCGCGAAAATCAACTTGAACTGCTTATAACGTCTGAACAATTGATCGTATTATCACAATTATTATCATTTTAATCTAACATGTTATATGCTACAAGAATATGTCATTTTCACTAGTTATTGTTTGAGAACCATATTGGCCCGCCCGCGAGTATTAAATTGAACTGCTTATAAGTTCTGAACAAATGATCGTAGAAAGCTCGATTGTTTTGCATATTAATAAACATGTAGCTCGCTACAAGAATATATAGATTTCACTAGTTATTGTTTGAGAACCATGTTGGCCCACCCGCGAAAACTAATACAACTGCTTACAATTTCTGAACAAATGATCGTAGAGAACCCAATTATTTGCATTTTAATGAAACATGTTGAATGCTACAAGAATATGTAGGTCTCACTAGTTTTTTAGAAAAACATTTTGGCCCGCCCGCGAGTATTAACTTGAACTGTTTATAACTTCTGAACAAATGATCGTAGTGAGCGTAATAATTTTACATATTAATCAGCATATTGCATGCTTCAAGAATATATCGATTTCACTAGTTGTTGTTTGAGAAATATATTGGCCTGCCCGCGAAAATTAACTTGAACTGCTTATAACTTCTGAACAATTGATCGTAGAGCACACAATTATTTGCATTTCAATCAAACATGTTGTATGCTACAAGAATATGTCGGTTTCACTAGTTATTGTTTGAGAACCATTTTGGCCCGCCCGCCAAAACAAACTTCAACTCCTTATAAATTCTGAACAAATGATTGTAGAGAGCGTAATATTTTTGCATATTAATCAGCTTGTTGCATGCTACAACAATATATCTATTTCATTGGTTGTTGGTTGAGAACCATATTGGCCCGCCCGCGAAAATCAACTTGAACTGCTTATAACTCTTGAACAATTGATCGTAGAGACCACAATTAATAGCATTTTAAACAAACATGTTGTATGCAACAAGAATATGTCGGTTTCACTAGTTGTTGTTTGAGAACCATATTGGCCCGCCCGCGAGTATTAAATTGAACTGTTTATAACTTCTGAACAAATTATCATAGAGAGCGTAATATATTTGCATATTAATCAGCATGTTGCATGCTACAAGAATATATCGATTTCACAAGTTGTTGGTTGAGATCCATATTGGCCCGCCCGCGAAAATCAACTTGAACTGCATATAACTCCTGAACAATTGATCGTAGAAAACAATTATTTGCATTTTAATGAAACATGTTGAATGCTACAAAAATATGTCGGTTTCACTAGTTGTTTTTAGAAAACCATTTTGGCCCGCCCGCTAAAACTAACTTCAACTCAACTTCAACTCCTCATAACTTCTGAACATTTGATCGTAAAAAGCGTAATAATTTTGAATATTAATCAGCATGCTGCATGTTACAAGAATATATCGATCTCACTAGTTGTTGGTTGAGAACCATATTGGCCCGCCCGCGAAAATCAACTTGAACTGACTATAACTCCTGAACAATTGATCGTAGAGAGCACAATTATTTGCATTTTAATGAAACATGTTGAATGCTACAAAAATATATCGATTTCACTAGTTGTTGTTTGAGAACCATATTGGCCCGCCCGCGAAAATCAAATTGAACTGCTTATAACTCCTGAACAATTGATCGTAGAGAACACAATTATTTGCATTTTAATGAAACATGTTGAATGCTACAAGAATATGTAGGTCTCACTAGTTTTTTAGAAAAAAATTTTGGCCCGCCCGCGAGTATTAACTTGAACTGTTTATAACTTCTGAACAAATGATCGTAGTGAGCGTAATAATTTTGCATATTAATCAGCATATTGCATGCTACAAGAATATATCCATTTCACTAGTTGTTGGTTGAGAACCATATTGGCCCGCCCTCGAAAATTAAATAGAACTGCTTATAACTTCTGAACAATTGATCGTAGAGAACACAATTATTTGCATTTCAATCAAACATGTTGTATACTACAAGAATATGTCGGTTTCACTAGTTATGGTTTGAGAATCTTTTTGTCCCGCCCGCCAAAACTAACTTCAACTCCTTATAACTTCTGAACAAATGATCGTAGAGAGCTTAATAATTTTGCATATTAATCAGCTTGTTGCATGCTACAACAATATATCGATTTCATTGGTTGTTGGTTGAGAACCATATTGGCTCGCCCGCGAGAATTAACTTGAACTGTTTATAACTTCTGAAGAAATGATCCTAGAGAGCGTAATAAATTTGCATATTAATCAGCATGTTGCATGCCACAAGAATATATCGATTTCACTAGTTGTTGGTTGAGAACCATATTGGCCCGCCCGCGAAAATCAACTTGAACTGCTTATAACTTCTGAACAATTGACCGTAGAGATCACAATTATTTGCATTTTAATCTAACATGTTATATGCTACAAGAATATGTCATTTTCACTAGTTATTGTTTGAGAACCATGTTGGCCCACCCGCGAAAACTAATTCAACTGCTTACAATTTCTGAACAAATGATCGTAGAGAACCCAATTATTTGCATTTTAATGAAACATGTTGTATGCTACAAGTATATGTCGGTTTTACTATTTGTTTTTTTAGAACCACATTGGCCCGCTTGCGAGTATTGACTTGTTCTGCTTATAACGTCTGAAAAAATGATCGTAGTGAGCGTAATAGTTTTGCATATTAATCAGCATTTTGCATGCTACAAGAATATATCGATTTCACTAGTTGTTGGTTGAGAACCATATTGGTCCGCCCTCGAAAATTAACTTGAACTGCTTTAAACTTCTGAACAATTGATCGTAGAGAACACAATTATTTGCATTTAAATCGAACATGTTGTATGCTACAAGTTATGTCGGTTTCACTAGTTATTGTTTGAGAACCATTTTGGCCCGCCCGCCAAAACTAACTTCAACTTATAACTTCTGAACAAATGATCGTGGAGAGCGTAATAATTTTGCATATTAATCAGCATGTTTCATGCTACAAGAATATATCGATTTCATTCGTTGTTGGTTGAGAACCATATTGGCCCGCCCGCGAAAATTAACTTGAACTGCTAATAACTTCTGAACAATTGATCGTAGCGAACACAATTATTTTCATTTTAATGAAACATGTTGAATAATTCAAGAATATGTCGGTTTCACTAGTTGTTGTTTGAGAACCATATTGGCCCGCCGGCGAGTATTAAATTGAACTGTTTATAACTTCTGAACAAATTATCATAGAGAGCGTAATATATTTGCATATTAATCAGCATGTTGCATGCTACAAGAATATATCGATTTCACAAGTTGTTGGTTGAGATCCATATTGGCCCGAACGCGAAAATCAACTTGAACTGCTTATAACTCCTGAACAATTGATAGTAGAAAACAATTATTTGCATTTTAATGAAACATGTTGAATGCTAAAAAAATATGTAGGTTTCACTAGTTGTTTTTAGAAAACCATTTTGGCGCGCCCGCTAAAACTAACTTCAACTCCTTATTGCTTCTGAACAATTGATCGTAGAAAGCGTAATAATTTTGCATATTAATCAGCATGCTGCATGCTACAAGAATATATCGATTTCACTAGTTGTTTTTAGAAAACCATATTGGCCCGTCCGAGAGTATTAACTTGAACTGTTTATAACTTCTGAACAAATGATCCTAGAGAACGTAATAAATTTGCATATTAATCAGCATGTTGCATGCTACAAGAATATATCGATTTCACAAGTTGTTGGTTGAGATCCATATTGGCCCGCCCGCGAAAATCAACTTGATCTGCTTATAACTCCTGAACAATTGATCGTAGAGAACACAATTATTTGCATTTTAATGAAACATGTTGAATGCTACAAGAATATGTCAGTTTCACTAGTTGTTATTTGAGAACCATATTGGCCCGCCCGCGAAAATCAACTTGAACTGCTTATAACTCCTGAACAATTGATCGTAGAGAACACAATTATTTGCATTTTAATGAAACATGTTGATTGCTACAAGAATATGTCGGTTTCACTAGTTTTTTTAGAAAACCATTTTGGCCCGCCCGCGAGTATTAACTTGAACTGTTTATACCTTCTGAACAAATGATCTTAGAGAGCGTAATAAATTTGCATATTAATCAGCATGTTGCATGCTACAAGAATATATCATTTCACTAGTTGTTGGTTGAGAACCATATTGGCCCGCCCGCGAAAATTAATTTGAACTGCTTATAACTTCTGAACAAATAATCGTAGAAAGCGTAATAATTTTGCATATTAATCAGCATGTTGCAAGCTACAAGAATATATCGATTTCACTAGTTGTTGGTTGAGAACCATATTGGCCCGCCCGCGAAAATCAACTTGAAATGCTTATAACTTCTGAACAATTGATGGTAGCGAACACAATTATTTGCATTTTAATGAAACATGTTGAATGCTACAAAAATATGTCGGTTTCACTAGTTGTTTTTAGAAAACCATTTTGGCGCGCCCGCTAAAACTAACTTCAACTCCTTATTACTTCTGAACAATTGATCGTAGAAATCGTAATAATTTTGCATATTAACCAGCATGCTGCATGCTACAAGAATATATCGATTTCACTAGTTGTTGGTTGAGAACCATATTGGCCCGCCCGCGAAAATCAATTTGAACTGCTTATAACTCCTGAACAATTAATCGTAGAGATCACAATTATTTGCATTTTAATGAAACATGTTGAATGCTACAAGAATATGTCGGTTTCACTAGTTGTTTTTAGAAAACCATATTGGCCCGTCCGAGAGTATTAACTTGAACTGTTTATAACTTCTGAACAAATGATCCTAGAGAGCGTAATAAATTTGCATATTAATCAGCATGTTGCATGCTACAAGAATATATCGATTTCACTAGTTGGTTGAGAACCATATTGGCCCGCCCCTGAAAATCAAATTGAACGGCTTATAACTCCTGAAAAATTGATCGTAGAGAACACAATTATTTGCATTTTATTGAAACATGTTGAATGCTACAAGAATATATCGGTTTCACTAGTTGTTTTTAGAAAACCATATTGGCCCGCCCGCGAGTATTAACTTGAACTGTTTATAACTTCTGAACAATTGATCGTAGAGAACACAATTATTTGCATTTCAATCAAACATGTTGTATGCTACAAGAATATGTCGGTTACACTAGTTATTGTTTGAGAACCATTTTGGCCCGCCCGCCAAAACTAACTTCAACTCCTTATAACTTCTGACCAAATGATCGTAGAGAGCGTTATAATTTTGCATATTAATCAGCATGTTGCATGCTACAAGAATTTATCGATTTCATTGGTTGCTGGTTGAGAACCATATTGGCCAGCCCACGAAAATTAAATTGAACTTCTTATAACTTCTCACAATTGATCGTAGCGAACACAATTATTTGCATTTTAATGAAACATGTTGAATGCTTTAAGAATATGTCGGTTTCACTAGTTGTTGTTTGAGAACCATATTGGTCCGCCAGCGGGTATTAAATTGAAATGCTTATAACTTCTGAGCAAATGATCTTAGAGAGCGTAATAAATTTTCATATTAATCAGCATGTTGAATGCTACAAGAATATATCGATTTCACTAGTTGTTGGATGAGAAACATATTGGCCTGCCCGCGAAAATTAATTGGAACTGCTTATAACTTCTGAACAAATGATCTTAGAGAGCGTAATAAATTTGCATATTAATCAGCATGTTGCATGCTACAAGAATATATCGATTTCACTAGTTGTTGTTTGAGAAATATATTGGCCTGCCCGCGAAAATTAACTTGAACTGCTTATAACTTCTGAACAATTGATCGTAGAGCACACAATTATTTGCATTTCAATCAAACATGTTGTATGCTACAAGAATATGTCGGTTTCACTAGTTATTGTTTGAGAACCATTTTGGCCCTCCCGCCAAAACTAACTTCAACTCCTTATAAATTCTGAACAAATGATTGTAGAGAGCGTAATAATTTTGCATATTAATCAGCTTGTTGCATGCTACAACAATATATCGATTTCATTGGTTGTGTGTTGAGAACCATATTGGCCCGCCCGCGAAAATCAACTTGAACTGCTTATAACTCCTGAACAATTGATCGTAGAGACCACAATTAATAGCATTTTAATCAAACATGTTGTATGCAACAAGAATATGTCGGTTTCACTAGTTGTTTTTAGAAAACCATATTGGCTCGCCCGCGAGTATTAACTTGAACTGTTTATAACTTCTGAACAAATGATCCTAGAGAGCGTAATAAATTTGCATATTAATCAGCATGTTGCATGCTACAAGAATATATCGATTTCACTAGTTGTTGGTTGATAACCATATTGGCCCGCCCGCGAAAATCAACTTGAACTGCTTATAACTTCTGAACAATTGATCGTATTATCACAATTATTATCATTTCAATCTAACATGTTATATGCTACAAGAATATGTCATTTTCACTAGTTATTGTTTGAGAACCATATTGGCCCGCCCGCGAGTATTAAATTGAACTGCTTATCAGTTCTGAACAAATGATCGTAGAAAGCTCGATTGTTTTGCATATTAATAAACATGTAGCTCGCTACAAGAATATATAGATTTCACTAGTTATTGTTTGAGAACCATGTTGGCCCACCCGCGAAAACTAATTCAACTGCTTACAATTTCTGAACAAATGATCGTAGAGAACCCAATTATTTGCATTTTAATGAAACATGTTGTATGCTACAAGTATATGTCGGTTTTACTATTTGTTTTTTTAGAACCATATTGGCCCGCCCGCGAGTATTGACTTGTTCTGCTTATAACTTCTGAACAAATGATCGTGGAGAGCGTAATAATTTTGCATATTAATCAGCATGTTTCATGCTATAAGAATATATCGATTTCATTAGTTGTTGGTTGAGAACCATATTGGCCCGCCCGCGAAAATTAACTTGAACTGCTAATAACTTCTGAACAATTGATCGTAGCGAACACAATTACTTGCATTTTAATGAAACATGTTGAATGCTTCAAGAATATATCGATTTCACTAGTTGTTGTTTGAGAACCATATTGGCCCGCCCGCGAAAATCAACTTGAATTGCTTATAACTCCTGAACAATTGATCGTAGAGAACACAATTATTTGCATTTTAATGAAACATGTTGAATGCTACAAGAATATGTAGGTCTCACTAGTTTTTTAGAAAAACATTTTGGCCCGCCCGCGAGTATTAACTTGAACTGTTTATAACTTCTGAACAAATGATCGTAGTGAGCGTAATAATTTTGCATATTAATCAGCATATTGCATGCTTCAAGAATATATCGATTTCACTAGTTGTTGTTTGAGAAATATATTGGCCTGCCCGCGAAAATTAACTTGAACTGCTTATAACTTCTGAACAATTGATCGTAGAGCACACAATTATTTGCATTTCAATCAAACATGTTGTATGCTACAAGAATATGTCGGTTTCACTAGTTATTGTTTGAGAACCATTTTGGCCCGCTCGCCAAAACAAACTTCAACTCCTTATAAATTCTGAACAAATGATTGTAGAGAGCGTAATATTTTTGCATATTAATCAGCTTGTTGCATGCTACAACAATATATCGATTTCATTGGTTGTTGGTTGAGAACCATATTGGCCCGCCCGCGAAAATCAACTTGAACTGCTTATAACTCTTGAACAATTGATCGTAGAGACCACAATTAATAGCATTTTAAACAAACATGTTGTATGCAACAAGAATATGTCGGTTTCACTAGTTGTTGTTTGAGAACCATATTGGCCCGCCCGCGAGTATTAAATTGAACTGTTTATAACTTCTGAACAAATTATCATAGAGAGCGTAATATATTTGCATATTAATCAGCATGTTGCATTCTACAAGAATATATCGATTTCACAAGTTGTTGGTTGAGATCCATATTGGCCCGCCCGCGAAAATCAACTTGAACTGCATATAACTCCTGAACAATTGATCGTAGAAAACAATTATTTGCATTTTAATGAAACATGTTGAATGCTACAAAAATATGTCGGTTTCACTAGTTGTTTTTAGAAAACCATTTTGGCCCGCCCGCTAAAACTAACTTCAACTCAACTTCAACTCCTTATAACTTCTGAACATTTGATCGTAAAAAGCGTAATAATTTTGAATATTAATCAGCATGCTGCATGTTACAAGAATATATCGATCTCACTAGTTGTTGGTTGAGAACCATATTGGCCCGCCCGCGAAAATCAACTTGAACTGAATATAACTCCTGAACAATTGATCGTAGAGAGCACAATTATTTGCATTTTAATGAAACATGTTGAATGCTACAAGAATATATCGATTTCACTAGTTGTTGTTTGAGAACCATATTGGCCCGCCCGCGAAAATCAACTTGAACTGCTTATAACTCCTGAACAATTGATCGTAGAGAACACAATTATTTGCATTTTAATGAAACATGTTGAATGCTACAAGAATATGTAGGTCTCACTAGTTTTTTAGAAAAAAATTTTGGCCCGCCCGCGAGTATTAACTTGAACTGTTTATAACTTCTGAACAAATGATCGTAGTGAGCGTAATAATTTTGCATATTAATCAGCATATTGCATGCTACAAGAATATATCCATTTCACTAGTTGTTGGTTGAGAACCATATTGGCCCGCCCTCGAAAATTAAATAGAACTGCTTATAACTTCTGAACAATTGATCGTAGAGAACACAATTATTTGCATTTCAATCAAACATGTTGTATACTACAAGAATATGTCGGTTTCACTAGTTATGGTTTGAGAATCTTTTTGTCCCGCCCGCCAAAACTAACTTCAACTCCTTATAACTTCTGAACAAATGATCGTAGAGAGCTTAATAATTTTGCATATTAATCAGCATGTTGCATGCTACAAGAATATATCGATTTCATTAGTTGTTGGTTGAGAAGCATATTGGCCCGCCCGCGGAAATTAACTTGAGCTGCTTATAACTTCTGAACAATTGATCGTAGCGAACACAATTATTTGCATTTTAATGAAACATGTTGAATGCTTCAAGAATATGTCGGTTTCACTAGTTGTTGTTTGAGAACCATATTGGCCCGCCCGCGAATATTAAATTGAACTTCTTATAACTTCTGAACAAATGATCTTAGAGTGCGTAATAAATTTGCATATTAATCAGCATGTTGCATGCTACAAGAATATATCGATTTCACTAGTTGTTGGTTGAGAACCATATTGGCCCGCCCGCGAAAATTAATTTGAACTGCTTATAACTTCTGAACAAATAATCGTAGAAAGCGTAATAATTTTGCATATTAATCAGCATGTTGCATGCTACAAGAATATATCGATTTCACTAGTTGTTGGTTGAGAACCATATTGGCCCGCCCGCGAAAATCAACTTGAACTGCTTATAACTTCTGAACAATTGATGGTCGTGAACACAATTATTTGCATTTTAATGAAACATGTTGAATGCTTCAAGAATATGTCGGTTTCACTAGTTGCTGTTTGAGAACCATATTGGCCCGCCCGCGAGTATTAAATTGAAATGCTTATAACTTCTGAACAAATGATCCTAGAGAGCGTAATAAATTTGCATATTAATCAGCATGTTGCATGCTACAAGAATATATCGATTTCGCAAGTTGTTGGTTGAGATCCATATTGGCCCGAACGCGAAAATCAACTTGAACTGCTTATAACTGCTGAACAATTGATAGTAGAAAACAATTATTTGCATTTTAATGAAACATGTTGAATGCTAAAAAAATATGTCGGTTTCACTAGTTGTTTTTAGAAAACCATTTTGGCGCGCCCGCTAAAACTAACTTCAACTCCTTATTGCTTCTGAACAATTGATCGTAGAAAGCGTAATAATTTTGCATATTAATCAGCATGCTGCATGCTACAAGAATATATCGATTTCACTAGTTGTTTTTAGAAAACCATATTGGCCCGTCCGAGAGTATTAACTTGAACTGTTTATAACTTCTGAACAAATGATCCTAGAGAACGTAATAAATTTGCATATTAATCAGCATGTTGCATGCTACAAGAATATATCGATTTCACAAGTTGTTGGTTGAGATCCATATTAGCCCGCCCGCGAAAATCAACTTGAACTGCTTATAACTCCTGAACAATTGATCGTAGAGAACACAATTATTTGCATTTTAATGAAACATGTTGAATGCTACAAGAATATGTCAGTTTCACTAGTTGTTATTTGAGAACCATATTGGCCCGCCTTCGAAAATCAACTTGAACTGCTTATAACTCCTGAACAATTGATCGTAGAGAACACAATTATTTGCATTTTAATGAAACATGTTGATTGCTACAAGAATATGTTGGTTTCACTAGTTTTTTTAGAAAACCATTTTGGCCCGCCCGCGAGTATTAACTTGAACTGTTTATACCTTCTGAACAAATGATCTTAGAGAGCGTAATAAATTTGCATATTAATCAGCATGTTGCATGCTACAAGAATATATCGATTTCACTAGTTGTTGGCTGAGAACCATATTGGCCCGCCCGCGAAAATTAATTTGAACTGCTTATAACTTCTGAACAAATAATCGTAGAAAGCGTAATAATTTTGCATATTAATCAGCATGTTGCAAGCTACAAGAATATATCGATTTCACTAGTTGTTGGTTGAGAACCATATTGGCCCGCCCGCGAAAATCAACTTGAAATGCTTATAACTTCTGAACAATTGATGGTAGCGAACACAATTATCTGCATTTTAATGAAACATGTTGAATGCTACAAAAATATGTCGGTTTCACTAGTTGTTTTTAGAAAACCATTTTGGCGCGCCCGCTAAAACTAACTTCAACTCCTTATTACTTCTGAACAATTGATCGTAGAAATCGAAATAATTTTGCATATTAACCAGCATGCTGCATGCTACAAGAATATATCGATTTCACTAGTTGTTGGTTGAGAACCATATTGGCCCGCCCGCGAAAATTAATTTGAACTGCTTATAACTTCTGAACAAATAATCGTAGAAAGCGTAATAATTTTGCATATTAATCAGCATGTTGCATGCTACAAGAATATATCGATTTCACTAGTTGTTGTTTGAGAACCATATTGGCCCGCCCGCGAAAATCAACTTGAACTGCTTATAACTCCTGAACAATTGATCGTAGAGAACACAATTATTTGCATTTTAATGAAACATGTTGAATGCTACAAGAATATGTAGGTCTCACTAGTTTTTTAGAAAAACATTTTGGCTCGCCCGCGAGTATTAACTTGAACTGTTTATAACTTCTGAACAAATGATCGTAGTGAGCGTAATAATTTTGCATATTAATCAGCATATTGCATGCTACAAGAATATATCCATTTCACTAGTTGTTGGTTGAGAACCATATTGGCCCGCCCTCGAAAATTAAATAGAACTGCTTATAACTTCTGAACAATTGATCGTAGAGAACACAATTATTTGCATTTCAATCAAACATGTTGTATACTACAAGAATATGTCGGTTTCACTAGTTATGGTTTGAGAATCTTTTTGTCCCGCCCGCCAAAACTAACTTCAACTCCTTATAACTTCTGAACAAATGATCGTAGAGAGCTTAATAATTTTGCATATTAATCAGCATGTTGCATGCTACAAGAATATATCGATTTCATTAGTTGTTGGTTGAGAAGCATATTGGCCCGCCCGCGGAAATTAACTTGAGCTGCTTATAACTTCTGAACAATTGATCGTAGCGAACACAATTATTTGCATTTTAATGAAACATGTTGAATGCTTCAAGAATATGTCGGTTTCACTAGTTGTTGTTTGAGAACCATATTGGCCCGCCCGCGAATATTAAATTGAACTTCTTATAACTTCTGAACAAATGATCTTAGAGATCGTAATAAATTTGCATATTAATCAGCATGTTGCATGCTACAAGAATATATCGATTTCACTAGTTGTTGGTTGAGAACCATATTGGCCCGCCCGCGAAAATTAATTTGAACTGCTTATAACTTCTGAACAAATAATCGTAGAAAGCGTAATAATTTTGCATATTAATCAGCATGTTGCATGCTACAAGAATATATCGATTTCACTAGTTGTTGGTTGAGATCCATATTGGCCCGCCCGCGAAAATCAACTTGAACTGCTTATAACTTCTGAACAATTGATGGTAGCGAACACAATTATTTGCATTTTAATGAAACATGTTGAATGCTACAAAAATATGTCGGTTTCACTAGTTGTTTTTAGAAAACCATTTTGGCGCGCTCGCTAAAACTAACTTCAACTCCTTATTACTTCTGAACAATTGATCGTAGAAATCGTAATAATTTTGCATATTAACCAGCATGCTACATGCTACAAAAATATATCGATTTCACTAGTTGTTGGTTGAGAACCATATTGGCCCGCCCGCGAAAATCAATTTGAACTGCTTATAACTCCTGAACAATTAATCGTAGAGATCACAATTATTTGCATTTTAATGAAACATGTTGAATGCTACAAGAATATGTTGGTTTCATTAGTTGTTTTTAGAAAACCATATTGGCCCGTCCGAGAGTATTAACTTGAACTGTTTATAACTTCTGAACAAATGATCCTAGAGAGCGTAATAAATTTGCATATTAATCAGCATGTTGCATGCTACAAGAATATATCGATTTCACTAGTTGGTTGAGAACCATATTGGCCCGCCCCTGAAAATCAAATTGAACGGCTTATAACTCCTGAAAAATTGATCGTAGAGAACACAATTATTTGCATTTTATTGAAACATGTTGAATGCTACAAGAATATATCGGTTTCACTAGTTGTTTTTAGAAAACCATATTGGCCCGCCCGCGAGTATTAACTTGAACTGTTTATAACTTCTGAACAATTGATCGTAGAGAACACAATTATTTGCATTTCAATCAAACATGTTGTATGCTACAAGAATATGTCGGTTACACTAGTTATTGTTTGAGAACCATTTTGGCCCGCCCGCCAAAACTAACTTCAACTCCTTATAACTTCTGACCAAATGATCGTAGAGAGCGTTATAATTTTGCATATTAATCAGCATGTTGCATGCTACAAGAATTTATCGATTTCATTGGTTGCTGGTTGAGAACCATATTGGCCAGCCCACGAAAATTAAATTGAACTGCTTATAACTTCTCACAATTGATCGTAGCGAACACAATTATTTGCATTTTAATGAAACATGTTGAATGCTTTAAGAATATGTCGGTTTCACTAGTTGTTGTTTGAGAACCATATTGGTCCGCCAGCGGGTATTAAATTGAAATGCTTATAACTTCTGAGCAAATGATCTTAGAGAGCGTAATAAATTTTCATATTAATCAGCATGTTGAATGCTATAAGAATATATCGATTTCACTAGTTGTTGGATGAGAAACATATTGGCCTGCCCGCGAAAATTAATTGGAACTGCTTATAACTTCTGAACAAATGATCTTAGAGAGCGTAATAAATTTGCATATTAATCAGAATGTTGCATGCTACAAGAATATATCGATTTCACTAGTTGTTGTTTGAGAAATATATTGGCCTGCCCTCGAAAATTAACTTGAACTGCTTATAACTTCTGAACAATTGATCGTAGAGCACACAATTATTTGCATTTCAATCAAACATGTTGTATGCTACAAGAATATGTCGGTTTCACTAGTTATTGTTTGAGAACCATTTTGGCTCTCCCGCCAAAACTAACTTCAACTCCTTATAAATTCTGAACAAATGATTGTAGAGAGCGTAATAATTTTGCATATTAATCAGCTTGTTGCATGCTACAACAATATATCGATTTCATTGGTTGTTGGTTGAGAACCATATTGGCCCGCCCGCGAAAATCAACTTGAACTGCTTATAACTCCTGAACAATTGATCGTAGAGACCACAATTAATAGCATTTTAATCAAACATGTTGTATGCAACAAGAATATGTCGGTTTCACTAGTTGTTTTTAGAAAACCATATTGGCTCGCCCGCGAGTATTAACTTGAACTGTTTATAACTTCTGAACAAATGATCCTAGAGAGCGTAATAAATTTGCATATTAATCAGCATGTTGCATGCTACAAGAATATATCGATTTCACTAGTTGTTGGTTGATAACCATAATGGCCCGCCCGCGAAAATCAACTTGAACTGCTTATAACTTCTGAACAATTGATCGTATTATCACAATTATTATCATTTTAATCTAACATGTTATATGCTACAAGAATATGTCATTTTCACTAGTTATTGTTTGAGAACCATATTGGCCCGCCCGCGAGTATTAAATTGAACTGCTTATAAGTTCTGAACAAATGATCGTAGAAAGCTCGATTGTTTTGCATATTAATAAACATGTAGCTCGCTACAAGAATATATAGATTTCACTAGTTATTGTTTGAGAACCATGTTGGCCCTCCCGCGAAAACTAATTCAACTGCTTACAATTTCTGAACAAATGATCGTAGAGAACCCAATTATTTGCATTTTAATGAAACATGTTGTATGCTACAAGTATATGTCGGTTTTACTATTTGTTTTTTTAGAACCATATTGGCCCGCCCGCGAGTATTGACTTGTTCTGCTTATAACTTCTGAACAAATGATCGTGGAGAGCGTAATAATTTTGCATATTAATCAGCATGTTTCATGCTATAAGAATATATCGATTTCATTAGTTGTTGGTTGAGAACCATATTGGCCCGCCCGCGAAAATTAACTTGAACTGCTAATAACTTCTGAACAATTGATCGTAGCGAACACAATTACTTGCATTTTAATGAAACATGTTGAATGCTTCAAGAATATATCGATTTCACTAGTTGTTGTTTGAGAACCATATTGGCCCGCCCGCGAAAATCAACTTGAATTGCTTATAACTCCTGAACAATTGATCGTAGAGAACACAATTATTTGCATTTTAATGAAACATGTTGAATGCTACAAGAATATGTAGGTCTCACTAGTTTTTTAGAAAAACATTTTGGCCCGCCCGCGAGTATTAACTTGAACTGTTTATAACTTCTGAACAAATGATCGTAGTGAGCGTAATAATTTTGCATATTAATCAGCATATTGCATGCTTCAAGAATATATCGATTTCATTAGTTGTTGTTTGAGAAATATATTGGCCTGCCCGCGAAAATTAACTTGAACTCCTTATAACTTCTGAACAATTGATCGTAGAGCACACAATTATTTGCATTTCAATCAAACATGTTGTATGCTACAAGAATATGTCGGTTTCACTAGTTATTGTTCGAGAACCATTTTGGCCCGCCCGCCAAAACAAACTTCAACTCCTTATAAATTCTGAACAAATGATTGTAGAGAGCGTAATATTTTTGCATATTAATCAGCTTGTTGCATGCTACAACAATATATCGATTTCATTGGTTTTTGGTTGAGAACCATATTGGCCCGCCCGCGAAAATCAACTTGAACTGCTTATAACTCTTGAACAATTGATCGTAGAGACCACAATTAATAGCATTTTAAACAAACATGTTGTATGCAACAAGAATATGTCGGTTTCACTAGTTGTTGTTTGAGAACCATATTGGCCCGCCCGCGAGTATTAAATTGAACTGTTTATAACTTCTGAACAAATTATCATAGAGAGCGTAATATATTTGCATATTAATCAGCATGTTGCATGCTACAAGAATATATCGATTTCACAAGTTGTTGGTTGAGATCCATATTGGCCCGCCCGCGAAAATCAACTTGAACTGCATATAACTCCTGAACAATTGATCGTAGAAAACAATTATTTGCATGTTAATGAAACATGTTGAATGCTACAAAAATATGTCGGTTTCACTAGTTGTTTTTAGAAAACCATTTTGGCCCGCCCGCTAAAACTAACTTCAACTCAACTTCAACTCCTTATAACTTCTGAACATTTGATCGTAAAAAGCGTAATAATTTTGAATATTAATCAGCATGCTGCATGTTACAATAATATATCGATCTCACTAGTTGTTGTTTGAGAAATATATTGGCCTGCCCGCGAAAATTAACTTGAACTCCTTATAACTTCTGAACAATTGATCGTAGAGCACACAATTATTTGCATTTCAATCAAACATGTTGTATGCTACAAGAATATGTCGGTTTCACTAGTTATGGTTTGAGAATCTTTTTGTCCCGCCCGCCAAAACTAACTTCAACTCCTTATAACTTCTGAACAAATGATCGTAGAGAGCTTAATAATTTTGCATATTAATCAGCATGTTGCATGCTACAAGAATATATCGATTTCATTAGTTGTTGGTTGAGAAGCATATTGGCCCGCCCGCGGAAATTAACTTGAGCTGCTTATAACTTCTGAACAATTGATCGTAGCGAACACAATTATTTGCATTTTAATGAAACATGTTGAATGCTTCAAGAATATGTCGGTTTCACTAGTTGTTGTTTGAGAACCATATTGGCCCGCCCGCGAATATTAAATTGAACTTCTTATAACTTCTGAACAAATGATCTTAGAGAGCGTAATAAATTTGCATATTAATCAGCATGTTGCATGCTACAAGAATATATCGATTTCACTAGTTGTTGGTTGAGAACCATATTGGCCCGCCCGCGAAAATTAATTTGAACTGCTTATAACTTCTGAACAAATAATCGTAGAAAGCGTAATAATTTTGCATATTAATCAGCATGTTGCATGCTACAAGAATATATCGATTTCACTAGTTGTTGGTTGAGATCCATATTGGCCCGCCCGCGAAAATCAACTTGAACTGCTTATAACTTCTGAACAATTGATGGTCGTGAACACAATTATTTGCATTTTAATGAAACATGTTGAATGCTTCAAGAATATGTCGGTTTCACTAGTTGCTGTTTGAGAACCATATTGGCCCGCCCGCGAGTATTAAATTGAAATGCTTATAACTTCTGAACAAATGATCCTAGAGAGCGTAATAAATTTGCATATTAATCAGCATGTTGCATGCTACAAGAATATATCGATTTCACAAGTTGTTGGTTGAGATCCATATTGGCCCGAACGCGAAAATCAACTTGAACTGCTTATAACTCCTGAACAATTGATAGTAGAAAACAATTATTTGCATTTTAATGAAACATGTTGAATGCTAAAAAAATATGTCGGTTTCACTAGTTGTTTTTAGAAAACCATTTTGGCGCGCCCGCTAAAACTAACTTCAACTCCTTATTGCTTCTGAACAATTGATCGTAGAAAGCGTAATAATTTTGCATATTAATCAGCATGCTGCATGCTACAAGAATATATCGATTTCACTAGTTGTTGGTTGAGAACCATATTGCCCCGCCCGCGAAAATCAACTTGAACTGCTTATAACTCCTGAACAATTAATCGTAGAGATCAATTATTTGCATTTTAATGAAACATGTTGAATGCTACAAGAATATATCGATTTCACTAGTTGGTTGAGAACCATATTGGCCCGCCCCTGAAAATCAACTTGAACTGCTTATAACTCCTGAACAATTGATCGTAGAGAACACAATTATTTGCATTTTAATGAAACATGTTGAATGCTACAAGAATATGTCGGTTTCACTAGTTGTTTTTAGAAAACCATATTGGCCCGCCCGCGAGTATTAACTTGAACTGTTTATAACTTCTGAACAATTGATCGTAGAGAACACATTTATTTGCATTTCAATCAAACATGTTGTATGCTACAAGAATATGTCGCTTTCACTAGTTATTGTTTGAGAACCATTTTGGCCCGCCCGCCAAAACTAACTTCAACTCCTTATAACTTCTGAACAAATGATCGTAGAGAGCGTTATAATTTTGCATATTAATCAGCATGCTGCATGCTACAAGAATATATCGCTTTCATTGGTTGCTGGTTGAGAACCATATTGGCCAGCCCGCCAAAATTAAATTGAAATGCTTATAACTTCTGAACAATTGATCGTAGCGAACACAATTATTTGCATTTTAAAGAAACATATTGAATGCTTCAAGAATATGTCAGTTTCACTAGTTATTGTTTGAGAACCATATTGGTCCGCCAGCGGGTATTAAATTGAAATGCTTATAACTTCTGAACAAATGATCTTAGAGAGCGTAATAAATTTTCATATTAATCAGCATGTTGAATGCTACAAGAATATATCGATTTCACTAGTTGTTGGATGAGAAACACATTGGCCCGCCAGCGAAAATTAATTGGAACTGCTTATAACTTCTGAACAAATGATCTTAGAGAGCGTAATAAATTTGCATATTAATCAGCATGTTGCATGCTAAAAGAATTTATCGATTTCACTAGTTGTTTTTTGAGAAATATATTGGCCTGCCCGCTAAAATTAACTTGAACTGCTTATAACTTCTGAACAATTGATCGTAGAGCACACAATTATTTGCATTTCAATCAAACATGTTGTATGCTACAAGAATATGTCGGTTTCAGTAGTTATTGTTTGAGAACCATTTTGGCCAGCCCGCCAAAACTAACTTCAACTCCTTATAAATTCTGAACAAATGATCGTAGAGAGCGTAATAGTTTTGCATATTAATCAGCATGTTGCGTGCTACAACAATATATCGATTTCATTGGTTGTTGGTTGAGAACCATATTGGCCCGCCCGCGAAAATCAACTTGAACTGCTTATAACTCCTGAACAATTGATCGTAGAGACCGCAATTAATAGCATTTTAATCAAACATGTATGCAACAAGAATATGTCGGTTTCACTAGTTGTTTTTAGAAAACCATATTGGCCCGCCCGCGAGTATTAACTTGAACTGTTTATAACTTCTGAACAAATGATCCTACGGAGCGTAAAAATTTGCATATTAATCAGCATGTTGCATGCTACAAGAATATATCGATTTCAATAGTTGTTGGTTGAGAACCATATTGGCCCGCCCGCGAAAATCAACTTGAACTGCTTATAACTTCTGAACAATTGATCGTAGAGATCACAATTATTATCATTTTAATCTAACATGTTATATGCTACAAGAATATGTCATTTTCACTAGTTATTGTTTGAGAACCATATTGGCCCGCCCGCGAGTATTAAATTGAACTGCTTATAAGTTCTGAACAAATGATCGTAGAAAGCTCGATTGTTTTGCATATTAATAAACATGTAGCTAGCTACAAGAATATATAGATTTCACTAGTTGTTGGTTGAGAACCATATTGGCCCGCCCGCGAAAATTAATTTGAACTGCTTATAACTTCGGAACAAATAATCGTAGAAAGCGTAATAATTTTTCATATTAATCAGCATGTTGCATGCTACAAGAATATATCGATTTCACTAGTTGTTGTTTGAGAAATATTTTGGCCTGCCCGCGAAAATTAACTTGAACTGCTTATAACTTCTGAACAATTGATTGTAGAGCACACAATTATTTGCATTTCAATCAAACATGTTGTATGCTACAAGAATATGTCGGTTTCACTAGTTATTGTTTGAGAACCATTTTGGCCCGCCCGCCAAAACTAACTTCAACTCTTTATAACTTCTGAACAAATGATCGTAGAGAGCGTAATAATTTTGCATATCAATCAGCATGTTGCATGCTACAAGAATGTATCAATTTCAATGGTTGTTGGTTGAGAACCATATTGGCCCGCCCGCGAAAATCAACTTGAACTGCTTATAACTAATGAACAATTGATCGTAGAGACCACAATTAATAGCATTTCAATCAAACATGTTGTATGCAACAAGAATATGTCGGTTTCACCAGTTGTTTTTAGAAAACCATATTGGCCCGCCCGCGAGTATTAGCTTGAACTGTTTATAACTCCTGAACAATTGATCCTAGAGAACGTAATAAATTTGCATATTAATCAGCATGTTGCATGCTACAAGAATATATCGATTTCACAAGTTGTTGGTTGAGATCCATATTGGCCCGCCCGCGAAAATCAACTTGAACTGTTTATAACTTCTGAACAATTGATCGTAGAGAACACATTTATTTGCATTTCAATCAAACATGTTGTATGCTACAAGAATATGTCGCTTTCACTAGTTATTGTTTGAGAACCATTTTGGCCCGCCCGCCAAAACTAACTTCAACTCCTTATAACTTCTGAAAAAATGATCGTAGAGAGCGTTATAATTTTGCATATTAATCAGCATGCTGCATGCTACAAGAATATATCGCTTTCATTGGTTGCTGGTTGAGAACCATATTGGCCAGCCCGCCAAAATTAAATTGAAATGCTTATAACTTCTGAACAATTGATCGTAGCGAACACAATTATTTGCATTTTAAAGAAACATATTGAATGCTTCAAGAATATGTCAGTTTCACTAGTTATTGTTTGAGAACCATATTGGTCCGCCAGCGGGTATTAAATTGAAATGCTTATAACTTCTGAACAAATGATCTTAGAGAGCGTAATAAATTTTCATATTAATCAGCATGTTGAATGCTACAAGAATATATCGATTTCACTAGTTGTTGGATGAGAAACACATTGGCCCGCCCGCGAAAATTAATTGGAACTGCTTATAACTTCTGAACAAATGATCTTAGAGAGCGTAATAAATTTGCATATTAATCAGCATATTGCATGCTAAAAGAATTTATCGATTTCACTAGTTGTTTTTTGAGAAATATATTGGCCTGCCCGCGAAAATTAACTTGAACTGCTTATAACTTCTGAACAATTGATCGTAGAGCACACAATTATTTGCATTTCAATCAAACATGTTGTATGCTACAAGAATATGTCGGTTTCACTAGTTATTGTTTGAGAACCATTTTGGCCCGCCCGCCAAAACTAACTTCAACTCCTTATAACTTCTGAACAAAAGATCGTAGAGAGCGTTATAATTTTGCATATTAATCAGTTTGTTGCATGCTACAAGAATATATCGATTTCATTGGTTGTTGGTTGAGAACCATATTGGCCCGCCCGCGAAAATTACCTTGAACTGCTTATAACTCCTGAACAATTGATCGTAGAGACCGCAATTAATAGCATTTTAATCAAACATGTATGCAACAAGAATATGTCGGTTTCACTAGTTGTTTTTAGAAAACCATATTGGCCCGCCCGCGAGTATTAACTTGAACTGTTTATAACTTCTGAACAAATGATCCTACGGAGCGTAAAAATTTGCATATTAATCAGCATGTTGCATGCTACAAGAATATATCGATTTCACTAGTTGTTGGTTGAGAACCATATTGGCCCGCCCGCGAAAAACAACTTGAACTGCTTATAACTTCTGAACAATTGATCGTAGAGATCACAATTATTATCATTTTAATCTAACATGTTATATGCTACAAGAATATGTCATTTTCACTAGTTATTGTTTGAGAACCATATTGGCCCCCCCGCGAGTATTAAATTGAACTGCTTATAAGTTCTGAACAAATGATCGTAGAAAGCTCGATTGTTTTGCATATTAATAAACATGTAGCTAGCTACAAGAATATATAGATTTCACTAGTTGTTGGTTGAGAACCATATTGGCCCGCCCGCGAAAATTAATTTGAACTGCTTATAACTTCGGAACAAATAATCGTAGAAAGCGTAATAATTTTTCATATTAATCAGCATGTTGCATGCTACAAGAATATATCGATTTCACTAGTTGTTGTTTGAGAAATATTTTGGCCTGCCCGCGAAAATTAACTTGAACTGCTTATAACTTCTGAACAATTGATTGTAGAGCACACAATTATTTGCATTTCAATCAAACATGTTGTATGCTACAAGAATATGTCGGTTTCACTAGTTATTGTTTGAGAACCATTTTGGCCCGCCCGCCAAAACTAACTTCAACTCTTTATAACTTCTGAACAAATGATCGTAGAGAGCGTAATAATTTTGCATATCAATCAGCATGTTGCATGCTACAAGAATGTATCAATTTCAATGGTTGTTGGTTGAGAACCATATTGGCCCGCCCGCGAAAATCAACTTGAACTGCTTATAACTAATGAACAATTGATCGTAGAGACCACAATTAATAGCATTTCAATCAAACATGTTGTATGCAACAAGAATATGTCGGTTTCACCAGTTGTTTTTAGAAAACCATATTGGCCCGCCCGCGAGTATTAACTTGAACTGTTTATAACTCCTGAACAATTGATCCTAGAGAACGTAATAAATTTGCATATTAATCAGCATGTTGCATGCTACAAGAATATATCGATTTCACAAGTTGTTGGTTGAGATCCATATTGGCCCGCCCGCGAAAATCAACTTGAACTGCTTATAACTCCTGAACAATTGATCGTAGAGAACACAATTATTTGCATTTTAATGAAACATGTTGAATGCTACAAGAATATGTCAGTTTCACTAGTTGTTATTTGAGAACCATATTGGCCCGCCCGCGAAAATCAACTTGAACTGCTTATAACTCCTGAACAATTGATCGTAGAGAACACAATTATTTGCTTTTTAATGAAACATGTTGATTGCTACAAGAATATGTCGGTTTCACTAGTTTTTTTAGAAAACCATTTTGGCCCGCCCGCGAGTATTAACTTGAACTGTTTATACCTTCTGAACAAATGATCTTAGAGAGCATAATAAATTTGCATATTAATCAGCATGTTGCATGCTACAAGAATATATCGATTTCACTAGTTGTTGGTTGAGAACCATATTGGCCCGCCCGCGAAAATTAATTTGAACTGCTTATAACTTCTGAACAAATAATCGTAGAAAGCGTAATAATTTTGCATATTAATCAGCATGTTGCAAGCTACAAGAATGTATCGATTTCACTAGTTGTTGGTTGAGAACCATATTGGCCCGCCCGCGAAAATCAACTTGAAATGCTTATAACTTTTGAACAATTGATGGTAGCGAACACAATTATTTGCATTTTAATGAAACATGTTGAATGCTACAAAAATATGTCGGTTTCACTAGTTGTTTTTAGAAAACCATTTTGGCGCGCCCGCTAAAACTAACTTAAACTCCTTATTACTTCTGAACAATTGATCGTAGAAATCGTAATAATTTTGCATATTAACCAGCATGCTGCATGCTACAAGAATATATCGATTTCACTAGTTGTTGGTTGAGAACCATATTGGCCCGCCCGCGAAAATCAATTTGAACTGCTTATAACTCCTGAACAATTAATCGTAGAGATCACAATTATTTGCATTTTAATGAAACATGTTGAATGCTACAAGAATATGTCGGTTTCACTAGTTGTTTTTAGAAAACCATATTGGCCCGTCCGAGATTATTAACTTGAACTGTTTATAACTTCTGAACAAATGATCCTAGAGAGCGTAATAAATTTGCATATTAATCAGCATGTTGCATGCTACAAGAATATATCGATTTCACTAGTTGGTTGAGAACCATATTGGCCCGCCCCTGAAAATCAAATTGAACGGCTTATAACTCCTGAAAAATTGATCGTAGAGAACACAATTATTTGCATTTTATTGAAACATGTTGAATGCTACAAGAATATATCGGTTTCACTAGTTGTTTTTAGAAAACCATATTGGCCCGCCCGCGAGTATTAACTTGAACTGTTTATAACTTCTGAACAATTGATCGTAGAGAACACAATTATTTGCATTTCAATCAAACATGTTGTATGCTACAAGAATATGTCGGTTACACTAGTTATTGTTTGAGAACCATTTTGGCCCGCCCGCCAAAACTAACTTCAACTCCTTATAACTTCTGACCAAATGATCGTAGAGAGCGTTATAATTTTGCATATTAATCAGCATGTTGCATGCTACAAGAATTTATCGATTTCATTGGTTGCTGGTTGAGAACCATATTGGCCAGCCCACGAAAATTAAATTGAACTGCTTATAACTTCTCACAATTGATCGTAGCGAACACAATTATTTGCATTTTAATGAAACATGTTGAATGCTTTAAGAATATGTCGGTTTCACTAGTTGTTGTTTGAGAACCATATTGGTCCGCCAGCGGGTATTAAATTGAAATGCTTATAACTTCTGAGCAAATGATCTTAGAGAGCGTAATAAATTTTCATATTAATCAGCATGTTGAATGCTACAAGAATATATCGATTTCACTAGTTGTTGGATGAGAAACATATTGGCCTGCCCGCGAAAATTAATTGGAACTGCTTATAACTTCTGAACAAATGATCTTAGAGAGCGTAATAAATTTGCATATTAATCAGCATGTTGCATGCTACAAGAATATATCGATTTCACTAGTTGTTGTTTGAGAAATATATTGGCCTGCCCGCGAAAATTAACTTGAACTGCTTATAACTTCTGAACAATTGATCGTAGAGCACACAATTATTTGCATTTCAATCAAACATGTTGTATGCTACAAGAATATGTCGGTTTCACTAGTTATTGTTTGAGAACCATTTTGGCCCTCCCGCCAAAACTAACTTCAACTCCTTATAAATTCTGAACAAATGATTGTAGAGAGCGTAATAATTTTGCATATTAATCAGCTTGTTGAATGCTACAACAATATATCGATTTCATTGGTTGTTGGTTGAGAACCATATTGGCCCGCCCGCGAAAATCAACTTGAACTGCTTATAACTCCTGAACAATTGATCGTAGAGACCACAATTAATAGCATTTTAATCAAACATGTTGTATGCAACAAGAATATGTCGGTTTCACTAGTTGTTTTTAGAAAACCATATTGGCTCGCCCGCGAGTATTAACTTGAACTGTTTATAACTTCTGAACAAATGATCCTAGAGAGCGTAATAAATTTGCATATTAATCAGCATGTTGCATGCTACAAGAATATATCGATTTCACTAGTTGTTGGTTGATAACCATATTGGCCCGCCCGCGAAAATCAACTTGAACTGCTTATAACTTCTGAACAATTGATCGTATTATCACAATTATTATCATTTTAATCTAACATGTTATATGCTACAAGAATATGTCATTTTCACTAGTTATTGTTTGAGAACCATATTGGCCCGCCCGCGAGTATTAAATTGAACTGCTTATAAGTTCTGAACAAATGATCGTAGAAAGCTCGATTGTTTTGCATAGTAATAAACATGTAGCTCGCTACAAGAATATATAGATTTCACTAGTTATTGTTTGAGAACCATGTTGGCCCACCCGCGAAAACTAATTCAACTGCTTACAATTTCTGAACAAATGATCGTAGATAACCCAATTATTTGCATTTTAATGAAACATGTTGTATGCTACAAGTATATGTCGGTTTTACTATTTGTTTTTTTAGAACCATATTGGCCCGCCCGCGAGTATTGACTTGTTCTGCTTATAACTTCTGAACAAATGATCGTGGAGAGCGTAATAATTTTGCATATTAATCAGCATGTTTCATGCTATAAGAATATATCGATTTCATTAGTTGTTGGTTGAGAACCATATTGGCCCGCCCGCGAAAATTAACTTGAACTGCTAATAACTTCTGAACAATTGATCGTAGCGAACACAATTACTTGCATTTTAATGAAACATGTTGAATGCTTCAAGAATATATCGATTTCACTAGTTGTTGTTTGAGAACCATATTGGCCCGCCCGCGAAAATCAACTTGAATTGCTTATAACTCCTGAACAATTGATCGTAGAGAACACAATTATTTGCATTTTAATGAAACATGTTGAATGCTACAAGAATATGTAGGTCTCACTAGTTTTTTAGAAAAACATTTTGGCCCGCCCGCGAGTATTAACTTGAACTGTTTATAACTTCTGAACAAATGATCGTAGTGAGCGTAATAATTTTGCATATTAATCAGCATATTGCATGCTTCAAGAATATATCGATTTCACTAGTTGTTGTTTGAGAAATATATTGGCCTGCCCGCGAAAATTAACTTGAACTGCTTATAACTTCTGAACAATTGATCGTAGAGCACACAATTATTTGCATTTCAATCAAACATGTTGTATGCTACAAGAATATGTCGGTTTCACTAGTTATTGTTTGAGAACCATTTTGGCCCGCCCGCCAAAACAAACTTCAACTCCTTATAAATTCTGAACAAATGATTGTAGAGAGCGTAATATTTTTGCATATTAATCAGCTTGTTGCATGCTACAACAATATATCGATTTCATTGGTTGTTGGTTGAGAACCATATTGGCCCGCCCGCGAAAATCAACTTGAACTGCTTATAACTCTTGAACAATTGATCGTAGAGACCACAATTAATAGCATTTTAAACAAACATGTTGTATGCAACAAGAATATGTCGGTTTCACTAGTTGTTGTTTGAGAACCATATTGGCCCGCCCGCGAGTATTAAATTGAACTGTTTATAACTTCTGAACAAATTATCATAGAGAGCGTAATATATTTGCATATTAATCAGCATGTTGCATGCTACAAGAATATATCGATTTCACAAGTTTTTGGTTGAGATCCATATTGGCCCGCCCGCGAAAATCAACTTGAACTGCATATAACTCCTGAACAATTGATCGTAGAAAACAATTATTTGCATTTTAATGAAACATGTTGAATGCTACAAAAATATGTCGGTTTCACTAGTTGTTTTTAGAAAACCATTTTGGCCCGCCCGCTAAAACTAACTTCAACTCAACTTCAACTCCTTATAACTTCTGAACATTTGATCGTAAAAAGCGTAATAATTTTGAATATTAATCAGCATGCTGCATGTTACAAGAATATATCGATCTCACTAGTTGTTGGTTGAGAACCATATTGGCCCGCCCGCGAAAATCAACTTGAACTGACTATAACTCCTGAACAATTGATCGTAGAGAGCACAATTATTTGCATTTTAATGAAACATGTTGAATGCTACAAGAATATATCGATTTCACTAGTTGTTGTTTGAGAACCATATTGGCCCGCCCGCGAAAATCAACTTGAACTGCTTATAACTCCTGAACAATTGATCGTAGAGAACACAATTATTTGCATTTCAATCAAACATGTTGTATACTACAAGAATATGTCGGTTTCACTAGTTATGGTTTGAGAATCTTTTTGTCCCGCCCGCCAAAACTAATTTCAAATCCTTATAACTTCTGAACAAATGATCGTAGAGAGCTTAATAATTTTGCATATTAATCAGCATGTTGCATGCTACAAGAATATATCGATTTCATTAGTTGTTGGTTGAGAAGCATATTGGCCCGCCCGCGGAAATTAACTTGAGCTGCTTATAACTTCTGAACAATTGATCGTAGCGAACACAATTATTTGCATTTTAATGAAACATGTTGAATGCTTCAAGAATATGTCGGTTTCACTAGTTGTTGTTTGAGAACCATATTGGCCCGCCCGCGAATATTAAATTGAACTTCTTATAACTTCTGAACAAATGATCTTAGAGAGCGTAATAAATTTGCATATTAATCAGCATGTTGCATGCTACAAGAATATATCGATTTCACTAGTTGTTGGTTGAGAACCATATTGGCCCGCCCGCGAAAATTAATTTGAACTGCTTATAACTTCTGAACAAATAATCGTAGAAAGCGTAATAATTTTGCATATTAATCAGCATGTTGCATGCTACAAGAATATATCGATTTCACTAGTTTTGGTTGAGAACCATATTGGCCCGCCCGCGAAAATCAACTTGAACTGCTTATAACTTCTGAACAATTGATGGTCGTGAACACAATTATTTGCATTTTAATGAAACATGTTGAATGCTTCAAGAATATGTCGGTTTCACTAGTTGCTGTTTGAGAACCATATTGGCCCGCCCGCGAGTATTAAATTGAAATGCTTATAACTTCTGAACAAATGATCCTAGAGAGCGTAATAAATTTGCATATTAATCAGCATGTTGCATGCTACAAGAATATATCGATTTCACAAGTTGTTGGTTGAGATCCATATTGGCCCGAACGCGAAAATCAACTTGAACTGCTTATAACTCCTTAACAATTGATAGTAGAAAACAATTATTTGCATTTTAATGAAACATGTTGAATGCTAAAAAAATATGTCGGTTTCACTAGTTGTTTTTAGAAAACCATTTTGGCGCGCCCGCTAAAACTAACTTCAACTCCTTATTGCTTCTGAACAATTGATCGTAGAAAGCGTAATAATTTTGCATATTAATCAGCATGCTGCATGCTACAAGAATATATCGATTTCACTAGTTGTTGGTTGAGAACCATATTGCCCCGCCCGCGAAAATCAACTTGAACTGCTTATAACTCCTGAACAATTGATCGTAGAGAACACAATTATTTGCATTTTAATGAAACATGTTGAATGCTACAAGAATATGTCGGTTTCACTAGTTGTTTTTAGAAAACCATATTGGCCCGCCCGCGAGTATTAACTTGAACTGTTTATAACTTCTGAACAATTGATCGTAGAGAACACATTTATTTGCATTGCAATCAAACATGTTGTATGCTACAAGAATATGTCGCTTTCACTAGTTATTGTTTGAGAACCATTTTGGCCCGCCCGCCAAAACTAACTTCAACTCCTTATAACTTCTGAACAAATGATCGTAGAGAGCGTTATAATTTTGCATATTAATCAGCATGCTGCATGCTACAAGAATATATCGCTTTCATTGGTTGCTGGTTGAGAACCATATTGGCCAGCCCGCCAAAATTAAATTGAAATGCTTATAACTTCTGAACAATTGATCGTAGCGAACACAATTATTTGCTTTTTAAAGAAACATATTGAATGCTTCAAGAATATGTCAGTTTCACTAGTTATTGTTTGAAAACCATATTGGTCCGCCAGCGGGTATTAAATTGAAATGCTTATAACTTCTGAACAAATGATCTTAGAGAGCGTAATAAATTTTCATATTAATCAGCATGTTGAATGCTACAATAATATATCGATTTCACTAGTTGTTGGATGAGAAACACATTGGCCCGCCCGCGAAAATTAATTGGAACTGCTTATAACTTCTGAACAAATGATCTTAGAGAGCGTAATAAATTTGCATATTATACAGCATGTTGCATGCTAAAAGAATTTATCGATTTCACTAGTTGTTTTTTGAGAAATATATTGGCCTGCCCGCGAAAATTAACTTGAACTGCTTATAACTTCTGAACAATTGATCGTAGAGCACACAATTATTTGCATTTCAATCAAACATGTTGTATGCTACAAGAATATGTCGGTTTCACTAGTTATTGTTTGAGAACCATTTTGGCCAGCCCGCCAAAACTAACTTCAACTCCTTATAAATTCTGAACAAATGATCGTAGAGAGCGTAATAGTTTTGCATATTAATCAGCATGTTGCATGCTACAACAATATATCGATTTCATTGGTTGTTGGTTGAGAACCATATTGGCCCGCCCGCGAAAATCAACTTGAACTGCTTATAACTCCTGAACAATTGATCGTAGAGACCGCAATTAATAGCATTTTAATCAAACATGTATGCAACAAGAATATGTCGGTTTCACTAGTTGTTTTTATAAAACCATATTGGCCCGCCCGCGAGTATTAACTTGAACTGTTTATAACTTCTGAACAAATGATCCTACGGAGCGTAAAAATTTGCATATTAATCAGCATGTTGCATGCTACAAGAATATATCGATTTCACTAGTTGTTGGTTGAGAACCATATTGGCCCGCCCGCGAAAATCAACTTGAACTGCTTATAACTTCTGAACAATTGATCGTAGAGATCACAATTATTATCATTTTAATCTAACATGTTATATGCTACAAGAATATGTCATTTTCACTAGTTAATGTTTGAGAACCGTATTGGCCCGCCCGCGAGTATTAAATTGAACTGCTTATAAGTTCTGAACAAATGATCGTAGAAAGCTCGATTGTTTTGCATATTAATAAACATGTAGCTAGCTACAAGAATATATAGATTTCACTAGTTGTTGGTTGAGAACCATATTGGCCCGCCCGCGAAAATTAATTTGAACTGCTTATAACTTCGGAACAAATAATCGTAGAAAGCTTAATAATTTTTCATATTAATCAGCATGTTGCATGCTACAAGAATATATCGATTTCACTAGTTGTTGTTTGAGAAATATTTTGGCCTGCCCGCGAAAATTAACTTGAACTGCTTATAACTTCTGAACAATTGATTGTAGAGCACACAATTATTTGCATTTCAATCAAACATGTTGTATGCTACAAGAATATGTCGGTTTCACTAGTTATTGTTTGAGAACCATTTTGGCCCGCCCGCCAAAACTAACTTCAACTCTTTATAACTTCTGAACAAATGATCGTAGAGAGCGTAATAATTTTGCATATCAATCAGCATGTTGCATGCTACAAGAATGTATCAATTTCAATGGTTGTTGGTTGAGAACCATATTGGCCCGCCCGCGAAAATCAACTTGAACTGCTTATAACTAATGAACAATTGATCGTAGAGACCACAATTAATAGCATTTCAATCAAACATGTTGTATGCAACAAGAATATGTCGGTTTCACCAGTTGTTTTTAGAAAACCATATTGGCCCGCCCGCGAGTATTAACTTGAACTGTTTATAACTTCTGAACAAATGATCCTAGAGAGCGCAATAAATTTGCATATTAATCAGCATGTTGCATGCTACAAGAATATATAGATTTCACTAGTTGTTGGTTGAGAACCATATTGGCCCGCCCGCGAAAATCAATTTGAACTGCTTATAACTCCTGAACAGTTGATCGTAGAGACCACAATTATTTGCATTTTAATGAAACGTGTTGAATGCAACAAGAATATGTCGGTTTCACTAGTTGTTTTTAGAAAACCATATTGGCCCGCCCGCGAGTATTAATTGAACTGTTTATAACTTCTGAACAAATAATCCTAGAGAGCGTAATAAATTTGCATATTAATCAACATGTTGCATGCTACAAGAATATGTCGGTTTCACTAGTTGTTTTTAGAAAACCATATTGGTCCGCCCGCGAGTATTAACTTGAACTGTCTATAACTTCTGAACAATTGATCGTAGAGAACACAATTATTTGCATTTCAATCAAACATGTATGCTACAAGAAAATGTCGGTTTCACTAGATATTGTTTGAGAACCATTTTGACCCGCCCGCCAAAACTAATTTCAACTCCTTATAACTTCTGAACAAAAGATCGTAGAGAGCGTTATAATTTTGCATATTAATCAGTTTGTTGCATGCTACAAGAATATATCGATTTCATTGGTTGTTGGTTGAGAACCATATTGGCCCGCCCGCGAAAATTAACTTGAACTGCTTATAACTTCTGAACAATTGATCGTAGCGAACACAATTATTTGCATTTTAATGAAACATGTCGATTGCTTCAAGAATATGTCTGTATCACTAGTTGTTGTTTGAGAACCACATTGGCCCGCCCGCGAGTATTAACTTGAACTGTTTATGACTTCTGAACAAATGATCCTAGAGAGCGTAATATATTTGCTTATTAATCAGCATGTTGCATGCTACAAGGATATATCGATTTCACTAGTTGTTGGTTGAGAACCATATTGGCCCGCCCCTGAAAATCAACTTGAACTGCTTATAACTCCTGAACAATTGATAGTAGAAAACAATTATTTGCATTTTAATGAAACATGTTGAATGCTACAAAAATATGTCGGTTTCACTGGTTGTTTTTAGAAAACCATTTTGGCGCGCCCGCTAAAACTAACTTCAACTCCTTATTGCTTCTGAACAGTTGATCGTAGAAAGCGTAATAATTTTGCATATTAATCAGCATGCTGCATGCTACAAGAATATATCGATTTCACTAGTTGTTGGTTGAGAACCATATTGCCCCGCCCGCGAAAATCAACTTGAACTGCTTATAACTCCTGAACAATTAATCGTAGAGATCAATTATTTGCATTTTAATGAAACATGTTGAATGCTACAAGAATATGTCGGTTTCACTAGTTGTTTTTAGAAAACCATATTGGCCCGTCCGATAGTATTAACTTGAACTGTTTATAACTTCTGAACAAATGATCCTAGAGAGCGTAATAAATTTGCATATTAATCAGCATGTTGCATGCTACAAGAATATATCGATTTCACTAGTTGGTTGAGAACCATATTGGCCCGCCCCTGAAAATGAACTTGAACTGCTTATAACTCCTGAACAATTGATCGTAGAGAACACAATTATTTGCATTTTAATGAAACATGTTGAATGCTACAAGAATATGTCGGTTTCACTAGTTGTTTTTAGAAAACCATATTGGCCCGCCCGCGAGTATTAACTTGAACTGTTTATAACTTCTGAACAATTGATCGTAGAGAACACATTTATTTGCATTTCAATCAAACATGTTGTATGCTACAAGAATATGTCGCTTTCACTAGTTATTGTTTGAGAACCATTTTGGCCCGCCCGCCAAAACTAACTTCAACTCCTTATAACTTCTGAACAAATGATCGTAGAGAGCGTTATAATTTTGCATATTAATCAGCATGCTGCATGCTACAAGAATATATCGCTTTCATTGGTTGCTGGTTGAGAACCATATTGGCCAGCCCGCCAAAATTAAATTGAAATGCTTATAACTTCTGAACAATTGATCGTAGCGAACACAATTATTTGCATTTTAAAGAAACATATTGAATGCTTCAAGAACATGTCGGTTTCACTAGTTATTGTTTGAGAACCATATTGGTCCGCCAGCGGGTATTAAATTGAAATGCTTATAACTTCTGAACAAATGATCTTAGAGATCGTAATAAATTTTCATATTAATCAGCATGTTGAATGCTACAAGAATATATCGATTTCACTAGTTGTTGGATGAGAAACACATTGGCCCGCCCGCGAAAATTAATTGGAACTGCTTATAACTTGTGAACAAATGATCTTAGAGAGCGTAATATATTTGCATATTAATCAGCATGTTGCATGCTAAAAGAATTTATCGATTTCACTAGTTGTTTTTTGAGAAATATATTGGCCTGCCCGCGAAAATTAACTTGAACTGCTTATAACTTCTGAACAATTGATCGTAGAGCACACAATTATTTGCATTTCAATCAAACATGTTGTATGCTACAAGAAAATGTCGGTTTCACTAGTTATTGTTTGAGAACCATTTTGGCCAGCCCGCCAAAACTAACTTCAACTCCTTATAAATTCTGAACAAATGATCGTAGAGAGCGTAATAGTTTTGCATATTAATCAGCATGTTGCATGCTACAACAATATATCGATTTCATTGGTTGTTGGTTGAGAACCATATTGGCCCGCCCGCGAAAATCAACTTGAACTGCTTATAACTCCTGAACAATTGATCGTAGAGACCGCAATTAATAGCATTTTAATCAAACATGTTGTATGCAACAAGAATATGTCGGTTTCACTAGTTGTTTTTAGAAAACCATATTTGCCCGCCCGCGAGTATTAACTTGAACTGTTTATAACTTCTGAACAAATGATCCTACGGAGCGTAAAAATTTGCATATTAATCAGCATGTTGCATGCTACAAGAATATATCGATTTCACTAGTTGTTGGTTGAGAACCATATTGGCCCGCCCGCGAAAATCAATTTGAACTGCTTATAACTTCTGAACAATTGATCGTAGAGATCACAATTATTATCATTTTAATCTAACATGTTATATGCTACAAGAATATGTCATTTTCACTAGTTATTGTTTGAGAACCATATTGGCCCGCCCGCGAGTATTAAATTGAACTGCTTATAAGTTCTGAACAAATGATCGTAGAAAGCTCGATTGTTTTGCATATTAATAAACATGTAGCTAGCTACAAGAATATATAGATTTCACTAGTTGTTGTTTGAGAACCATATTGGCCCGCCCGCGAAAATTAATTTGAACTGCTTATAACTTCTGAACAAATGATCCTAGAGAGCGCAATAAATTTGCATATTAATCAGCATGTTGCATGCTACAAGAATATATAGATTTCACTAGTTGTTTTTAGAAAACCATATTGGCCCGCCCGCGAGTATTAACTTGAACTGTTTATAACTTCTGAACAAATGATCCTAGAGAGCGCAATAAATTTGCATATTAATCAGCATGTTGCATGCTACAAGAATATATAGATTTCACTAGTTGTTGGTTGAGAACCATATTGGCCCGCCCGCGAAAATCAATTTGAACTGCTTATAACTCCTGAACAGTTGATCGTAGAGACCACAATTATTTGCATTTTAATGAAACGTGTTGAATGCAACAAGAATATGTCGGTTTCACTAGTTGTTTTTAGAAAACCATATTGGCCCGCCCGCGAGTATTAATTGAACTGTTTATAACTTCTGAACAAATAATCCTAGAGAGCGTAATAAATTTGCATATTAATCAACATGTTGCATGCTACAAGAATATGTCGGTTTCACTAGTTGTTTTTAGAAAACCATATTAGTCCGCCCGCGAGTATTAACTTGAACTGTCTATAACTTCTGAACAATTGATCGTAGAGAACACAATTATTTGCATTTCAATCAAACATGTTGTATGCTACAAGAAAATGTCGGTTTCACTAGATATTGTTTGAGAACCATTTTGGCCCGCCCGCCAAAACTAACTTCAACTCCTTATAACTTCTGAACAAAAGATCGTAGAGAGCGTTATAATTTTGCATATTAATCAGTTTGTTGCATGCTACAAGAATATATCGATTTCATTGGTTGTTGGTTGAGAACCATATTGGCCCGCCCGCGAAAATTACCTTGAACTGCTTATAACTTCTGAACAATTGATCGTAGCGAACACAATTATTTGCATTTTAATGAAACATGTTGAATGCTACAAGAATATGTCGGTTTCACTAGTTGTTTTTTAGAAAACCATATTGGACCGCCCGCGAGTATTACCTTGAACTGTTTCTAACTTCGGAACAAATGATCCTAGAGAGCGTAATAAATTTGCATATTAATCAGCATGTTGCATGCTAGAAGAATATATCGATTTCACAAGTTGTTGGTTGAGATCCATATTGGCCCGAACGCGAAAATCAACTTGAACTGCTTATAACTCCTGAACAATTGATAGTAGAAAACAATTATTTGCATTTTAATGAAACATGTTGAATGCTACAAAAATATGTCGGATTCACTAGTTGTTTTTAGAAAACCATTTTGGCGCGCCCGCTAAAACTAACTTCAACTCCTTATTGCTTCTGAACAATTGATCGTAGAAAGCGTAATAATTTTGCATATTAATCAGCATGCTGCATGCTACAAGAATATATCGATTTCACTAGTAGGTTGAGAACCATATTGGCCCGCCTTTGAAAATCAACTTGAACTGCTTATAACTCCTGAACAATTGATCGTAGAGAACACAATTATTTGCATTTTAATGAAACATGTTGAATGCTACAAGAATATGTCGGTTTTACTAGTTGTTTTTAGAAAACCATATTGGCCCGTGTGACGGTTGATATACTTTACATAAATATCATCCCGCCACAGTCACTCTCTTCTCCTAACATACGAGAGTGAGATACGTCACGCCCCGAAACAAGTCATGGATCGTTACGTAATCTATAAAGTTGCGTAGTTTCTCGACAGAGGCCGTTTGCTGCCTCGGGTCGTCACGCGCGCATGCGTAATCTAGACTCGTCGTTTGACCAGCGGTGAGAGCTGGGAGAACGAACAGTCACAATACAGATCTCTTACACGCGTTACCCAGGACACATCAGAATCACACACCAGCCGGAGCGGAGAGACGACAGGTAAATTTTGTGCTTCGCGAAAAAGGTGCCCGACCTTTTACCTCCCCCTTTGTTGCGTATTTGGCATGGTTTTTTAGCTAACGATATAAGTTTGAGCTGCCGTATGGTCCTAGTCATCAGGATCTTTGCCATGTTGCGTAACGGGGAAGGCGGAAGGTCAATATGGGGCTTTTGTCAAATTCATTTTTGTAGTTCGCGTACAAGACTTGTTTGATAACAGATTATTCCTTCTAATTTGATGAGCCACTAGTATTGAATTGGTTATTACGACATAAATCAAGTAGTATTAAATCATTGATTTTTTTTGTCTCTCCACTCCGTAACCGGCTGGAATTATTGCGTATATTTTTTTGATAACCTGATCAGTGACTTGTTTCGGCAACATCGCAAATACTCTTTCCACAATTATTGGGACGTATTTTCAGACTGGGTGTAGGTATTTATATTTAATTGTTTTAATATTTGATGAAGATTTGGGAAGGGATTAAGATGCGTGTATATACAAACTAAATTTTGGGGAGAGATCATTGTTGTTTATTGTAAGTTGTTTAAATGGGAACTATAAACATAAAAGGGCTAAAGTAAGGGATAAATGAAGGTAAAAGAAGTACTTGGAGGTCCGCTTTATTCTAATTTGTATACATTATAGACTCCGAGGATTTTCATTGAATTGTTACATTTTTGCATAATTTAAAACATTGAATCTATTGTATTAATCAAGTCACTGTTACCCTTTTTACAAAAACCAATCTGTTTATGAATAAAAGTTTGTTTAAACGAAGTATAAATTTGATCAATCCAAAGAATAGACTAAGTGATTATTCTTTTGCAGAGGGAGTGGAGGTAGCTTGATCTAGCGATTTAGAAAGAATTTACCTGGGTTGTTTAGGGGCGTACGTAATTTTCTTGGGAGGGGGAACTAGACGATTCCCCCATTTCTCAAGAAGTTTACGTTAACCCAGATTGCATGCACTCGGCGATTTAAGTTGTTTTGTGTCCTGGAGGATTTCAGAAACAAATCGATCCACGAGATTCAGGGTCCTACATTGGGCCGGGCGAATTAATAATATCACGGTAGCAGCCTTTTCTTTTTAACATTGTACCTTTCAATATTGCATTTTGAGAATTTTTGGGCTATTGGGTAGCACTCTACATGCAAGATTGAAGGGTAACTAACTAAATAAATAGTATTCGCCACAAAAAGATGGTAGCAGGCATGGAGAACTTAAATTGCGGAGTGTAATCTTTAGTGATCTTTAGTCTTTTTTCCAGCTCCTTTTGACAGACTTATAAAATTGATTGTTATTTGTAACCTGCCTACGTCATGTCTCAGTTTAAGGGCTTTGTTCAATTAGATCCTACAACTACTCCCAAGCGGCCAGATTATGTTAAAATGCCCAAAGTACTTTTTACACCACCCGCTCAAAGAGGTGCGGATAAATCAGACATTGAGGACCCCAAAGAATCGGGATTCAAATCATCATTGTCAAATAAAGTAATGTTACCCAATTTGGATGCCGATATCGATGCACTGTCTTTATGTAACGGAGAAGATAGTAATAATTTATTCTTCTTCGTCTTATCAGTTCAGTTGATTGTTAGCGTAAATATGTACCCGGAATCACTAATTTTAACGAATGTCCTCAGAAAAACGGGGGGAAATCTCAAAATGTTGTGGCGTGAGGCTTTGGCTGCAAATGCATCGTGGTTTGCATTAAAATGTCAAATTTGGAAAACATTAGTAACTTCTAATATCCTTACCCTCCTTATAAATTCTAATGTTTGTAGATTTCAAAAAACATCCGAAAGGCTATATTCATTTGCTTCAGCTATAGTTGACTGTGCTAATGCATTAAATATTATATGGGAGGAGTCTGTTTTGATTCAGACCATTTTACAAAATCTACACCCCACCACTCGTGGATTTTTGTTGTTTAAACCAACACCAACTACCCTTTTGGAATTACTTGCATTAGCTCAGGAAATTTCCCCATTGGAGCGGAATTTTTCATGCGCTCCTGTAAATGATGAAAGGATGGATTATGAGAATCATAGGTTGATGGCGACAACTTCAAATCAGGTCACAGGCAATATACCTACTTCTAGTGTTTGTAGACTTAATAAGCAATGCTATAGATGTTTAAAATGGTGCCATGTTAAGGCTAATTGCCGTGTTAAATTACCGGCCAATGTACGGTCCGGAGGCAGATTTAATCAGAGCATTAATAATGATCGCAGACATTCTGATTATAATGTAAACAACTAATAACTTTATGCATTAGACGTGTAATGTCACCTTCTGGTAGCAATTCACATGTGTATACGTTAATCATATGGTATTCTTCTTCTTCTTCTTTCCTATAATTCTTGTTTTTCCTTCTTTTCTCTTCTTATTAGTAATTTTTGGTTTGTATTTATTTTCATATTATCATTTCGTGGAGAATTGTACCATGATGACCTACTACACCTATTGAGCATATCGACATCTTCATGCAAGTGCCCTGCTATCAGATTCTGCCTTTTTGCCTGCAGTCATACGTCACCGTCGTCTATCTGGAGATCTTCGCTCATCAACTGCACTACACAAAAATGGATTTAAATTTTCTTCTACACAGATCGTCACCTCTGCATCTCTTTGACCCCTGATGGATAAGGATTCTAGTACGGATACTTGGGATTAGTACCGATTGACTCTGGTGTTCCTCAGGTATGTTTTGCAGATAGTGTTTTACGACGAAGAAGAAATTACGATACGTAATGTGCACATTGTGACCAAAACTTTAAGAAAATATGCCGCATCGTGACCTTAGTGTACTGCCTGAAATGCCTCTAGTGATGATATTTCCCTTGACGAACATGTATTGAGGTATCTCAATTGTTATAAAAACAAATTACATTGTTCAAGAAGATGGAATAGTTTAAGGATTCCTTGGAATGGGATTATATACACGTCTTGCCTTGTAAATGTATGAACTGTATTGGATGTTCCCGATTACAGAATTAAGCATCCCCTTTTCTTATATGGAAATTTTCGTCGAGTTTTTCTCTTCTTTGTGTACCTTGTGCAGGAAGCATAAGGATTCTTAGAAGACGATTGTAATTATACACGAACCTTTATTAGGATTTCTGTCACCAGGAACTCTATTGTGTGACATCATATGATATATGCCTAAAAATTTCTTAACTCCATGGAATTAATGAGATTTATAAACTTGAAATATATTCGTAGTGCAGAAACTTTGTTAAAAGCAGGACACCTTCTTTAAAATTTTTTCAGTGAAATAATAAAATTGTGTGGTGCTATATAGGTGTTCCTCATTGAATTATATAAGTGGTATATATATGAATGTATAGATATGGGCCCATAATGCCTCTTATTATTGCCAGTCTTTCATCATCAGAGTATTATAATATATTCATTATCATTTATATCTTGAGATACATTCTCCTAATATTTATTCAGATCAACTATATGATCTTATTTTAATCTTGTCTTATAGACTTTTACATATATTTATTAAAATGTGTTATTTGCTATATTTGCGGAGTGGATCTCCTCTAATGCATTGTTGACTGGTTGCCACAAGCAAGTGTATAATTCTGTATTATTAGTGGCTTATATCTAATCATGATTTGGATTTCATTTATATATATATAATTAATTCAATATTTACGGCTATCAAAAAATTTTTGGGTTTTGTAGTTCATTATGGGCGTAATGGGAGAAAATTTGCAAAAAAAAAAAAAAAACAAAAAAACAAAAAAAAAAGAATATATACACATATATAAAAATTTATTTGCTGCAATTTCAAGCATCTGTATTTAGTGATTTTAGGGGTGTAATTTTATGATTGTCTATTGTTACATTTATGCCTGTATGACCTGGATTTTTCGGAGCAGAGGGAGGTTGTGACGGTTGATATACTTTACATAAATATCATCCCGCCACAGTCACTCTCTTCTCCTAACATACGAGAGTGAGATACGTCACGCCCCGAAACAAGTCATGGATCGTTACGTAATCTATAAAGTTGCGTAGTTTCTCGACAGAGGCCGTTTGCTGCCTCGGGTCGTCACGCGCGCATGCGTAATCTAGACTCGTCGTTTGACCAGCGGTGAGAGCTGGGAGAACGAACAGTCACAATACAGATCTCTTACACGCGTTACCCAGGACACATCAGAATCACACACCAGCCGGAGCGGAGAGACGACAGGTAAATTTTGTGCTTCGCGAAAAAGGTGCCCGACCTTTTACCTCCCCCTTTGTTGCGTATTTGGCATGGTTTTTTAGCTAACGATATAAGTTTGAGCTGCCGTATGGTCCTAGTCATCAGGATCTTTGCCATGTTGCGTAACGGGGAAGGCGGAAGGTCAATATGGGGCTTTTGTCAAATTCATTTTTGTAGTTCGCGTACAAGACTTGTTTGATAACAGATTATTCCTTCTAATTTGATGAGCCACTAGTATTGAATTGGTTATTACGACATAAATCAAGTAGTATTAAATCATTGATTTTTTTTGTCTCTCCACTCCGTAACCGGCTGGAATTATTGCGTATATTTTTTTGATAACCTGATCAGTGACTTGTTTCGGCAACATCGCAAATACTCTTTCCACAATTATTGGGACGTATTTTCAGACTGGGTGTAGGTATTTATATTTAATTGTTTTAATATTTGATGAAGATTTGGGAAGGGATTAAGATGCGTGTATATACAAACTAAATTTTGGGGAGAGATCATTGTTGTTTATTGTAAGTTGTTTAAATGGGAACTATAAACATAAAAGGGCTAAAGTAAGGGATAAATGAAGGTAAAAGAAGTACTTGGAGGTCCGCTTTATTCTAATTTGTATACATTATAGACTCCGAGGATTTTCATTGAATTGTTACATTTTTGCATAATTTAAAACATTGAATCTATTGTATTAATCAAGTCACTGTTACCCTTTTTACAAAAACCAATCTGTTTATGAATAAAAGTTTGTTTAAACGAAGTATAAATTTGATCAATCCAAAGAATAGACTAAGTGATTATTCTTTTGCAGAGGGAGTGGAGGTAGCTTGATCTAGCGATTTAGAAAGAATTTACCTGGGTTGTTTAGGGGCGTACGTAATTTTCTTGGGAGGGGGAACTAGACGATTCCCCCATTTCTCAAGAAGTTTACGTTAACCCAGATTGCATGCACTCGGCGATTTAAGTTGTTTTGTGTCCTGGAGGATTTCAGAAACAAATCGATCCACGAGATTCAGGGTCCTACATTGGGCCGGGCGAATTAATAATATCACGGTAGCAGCCTTTTCTTTTTAACATTGTACCTTTCAATATTGCATTTTGAGAATTTTTGGGCTATTGGGTAGCACTCTACATGCAAGATTGAAGGGTAACTAACTAAATAAATAGTATTCGCCACACCCGCCCGCGAGTATTAACTTGAACTGTTTATAACTTCTGAACAATTGATCGTAGAGAACACATTTATTTGCATTTCAATCAAACATGTTGTATGCTACAAGAATATGTCGCTTTCACTAGTTATTGTTTGACAACCATTTTGGCCCGCCCGCCAAAACTAACTTCAACTCCTTATAACTTCTGAACAAATGATCGTAGAGAGCGTTATAATTTTGCATATTAATCAGCATGCTGCATGCTACAAGAATATATCGCTTTCATTGGTTGCTGGTTGAGAACCATATTGGCCAGCCCGCCAAAATTAAATTGAAATGCTTATAACTTCTGAACAATTTTAATCGTAGCGAACACAATTATTTGAATTTTAAAGAAACATATTGAATGCTTCAAGAACATGTCGGTTTTACTAGTTATTGTTTGAGAACCATATTGGTCCGCCAGCGGGTATTAAATTGAAATGCTTATAACTTCTGAACAAATGATCTTAGAGAGCGTAATAAATTTTCATATTAATCAGCATGTTGAATGCTACAAGAATATATCGATTTCACTAGTTATTGTTTGAGAACCATTTTGGCCAGCCCGCCAAAACTAACTTCAACTCCTTATAAATTCTGAACAAATGATCGTAGAGAGCGTAATAGTTTTGCATATTAATCAGCATGTTGCATGCTACAACAATATATCGATTTCATTGGTTGTTGGTTGAGAACCATATTGGCCCGCCCGCGAAAATCAACTTGAACTGCTTATAACTCCTGAACAATTGATCGTAGAGACCGCAATTAATAGCATTTTAATCAAACATGTTGTATGCAACAAGAATATGTCGGTTTCACTAGTTGTTTTTAGAAAACCATATTGGCCCGCCCGCGAGTATTAACTTGAACTGTTTATAACTTCTGAACAAATGATCCTACGGAGCGTAAAAATTTGCATATTAATCAGCATGTTGCATGCTACAAGAATATATCGATTTCACTAGTTGTTGGTTGAGAACCATATTGGCCCGCCCGCGAAAATCAACTTGAACTGCTTATAACTTCTGAACAATTGATCGTAGAGATCACAATTATTATCATTTTAATCTAACATGTTATATGCTACAAGAATATGTCATTTTCACAAGTTATTGTTTGAGAACCATATTGGCCCGCCCGCGAGTATTAAATTTAACTGCTTATAAGTTCTGAACAAATGATCGTAGAAAGCTCGATTGTTTTGCATATTAATAAACATGTAGCTAGCTACAAGAATATATAGATTTCACTAGTTGTTGGTTGAGAACCATATTGGCCCGCCCGCGAAAATTAATTTAAACTGCTTATAACTTCTGAACAAATAATCGTAGAAAGCGTAATAATTTTTCATATTAATCAGCATGTTGCATGCTACAAGAATATATCGATTTCACTAGTTGTTGTTTGAGAAATATTTTGGCCTGCCCGCGAAAATTAACTTGAACTGCTTATAACTTCTGAACAATTGATTGTAGAGCACACAATTATTTGCATTTCAATCAAACATGTTGTATGTAACAAGAATATGTCGGTTTCACTAGTTATTGTTTGAGAACCATTTTGGCCCGCCCGCCAAAACTAACTTCAACTCTTTATAACTTCTGAACAAATGATCGTAGAGAGCGTAATAATTTTGCATATCAATCAGCATGTTGCATGCTACAAGAATATATCAATTTCAATGGTTGTTCGTTGAGAACCATATTATCCCGCCCGCGAAAATCAACTTGAACTGCTTATAACTAATGAACAATTGATCGTAGAGACCACAATTAATAGCATTTCAATCAAACATGTTGTATGCAACAAGAATATGTCGGTTTCACCAGTTGTTTTTAGAAAACCATATTGGCCCGCCCGCGAGTATTAACTTGAACTGTTTATAACTTCTGAACAAATGATCCTAGAGAGCGCAATAAATTTGCATATTAATCAGCATGTTGCATGCTACAAGAATATATAGATTTCACTAGTTGTTGGTTGAGAACCATATTGGCCCGCCCACGAAAATCAATTTGAACTGCTTATAACTCCTGAACAGTTGATCGTAGAGACCACAATTATTTGCATTTTAATGAAACGTGTTGAATGCAACAAGAATATGTCGGTTTCACTAGTTGTTTTTAGAAAACCATATTGGCCCGCCCGCGAGTATTAATTGAACTGTTTATAACTTCTGAACAAATAATCCTAGAGAGCGTAATACATTTGCATATTAATCAACATGTTGCATGCTACAAGAATATGTCGGTTTCACTAGTTGTTTTTAGAAAACCATATTGGTCCGCCCGCGAGTATTAACTTGAACTGTCTATAACTTCTGAACAATTGATCGTAGAGAACACAATTATTTGCATTTCAATCAAACATGTTGTATGCTACAAGAAAATGTCGGTTTCACTAGATATTGTTTGAGAACCATTTTGTCCCGCCCGCCGAAACTAACTTCAACTCCTTATATCTTCTGAACAAATGATCGTAGAGAGCTTAATAATTTTGCATATTAATCAGCATGTTGCATGCTACAAGAATATATCGATTTCATTAGTTGTTGGTTAAGAACCATATTGGCCCGCCGCGAAAATTAATTTGAACTGCTTATAACATCTGAACAAGTAATCGTAGAAAGCATAATAAATTTGCATATTAATCAGCATGTTGCATGCAACAAGAATATATCGATTTCATTAGTTTTTGGTTGAGAACCTAAATTGGCCCGCAAGCGAAAATCAACTTGAACTGCTTATAAACTCCTGAACAATTGATCGTAGAGAACACAATTATTTGCATTTTAATGAAACATGTTGAATGCTACAAGAATATGTCGGTATCACTAGTTGTTATTTGAGAACAATATTGGCCCGTCCGCGAGTATTAATTTGAACTACTTACAACTTCTGAACAAATGATCGTAGAGATCACAATTATTTGCATTTTAATCTAACATGTTGTATGCTACAAGAATATGTCAGTTTCACTAGTTATTGTTTGAGAACCATATTGGCCCGCCCGCGAATATTAAATTGAACTGCTTATAAGTTCTAAGCAAATGATCGCAGAAAGCTCGATTGTTTTGCATATTAATAAACATGTAGCTAGCTACAAGAATATATAGATTTCACTAGTTATTGTTTGAAAACCATGTTGGATCACCCGCGAAAACTAATTCAACAGTTTACAATTTCTGAACAAATGATCGTAGAGAACACAATTATTTGCATTTCAATGAAACATGTTGTATGCTACAAGAATATGTCGGTTTTACTATTTGTTTTTTTAGAAACATATTGGCCCGCCCGCGAAAATTAACTTGAACTGCTTACAATTTCTGAACAATTGATCGTAGAGAACACAATTATTTGCATTTTAACGAAACATTTTGAATGCTACAAGAATATGTCGGTTTCACTAGTTGTTTATAGAAAACCATATTGGCCCGCCCGCGAGTATTAACTTGAACTGTTTATACCTTCTGAACAAATGATCCTAGAGGGCTTAATAAATTTGCATATTAATCAGCATGTTGCATGCTAAAAAATATATCGATTTCACTAGTTGTTGGTTGAGAACTATATTGGGTCGCCCGCGAAAATCAACTTGAACTGCTTATAACTTCTGAACAATTGATCGTAGAGAACACAATTATTTGCATTTTAATGAAACATGTTGAATGCTACAAGAATATGATGGTTTCACTAGTTGCTTTTAGAAAACCATTTTGGCCCACCCGCCAAAACTAATTTCAACTCCTTATAACTTCTGAACAATTGATCGTAGAAAGCGTAATAATTTTGCATATTAAACAGCATGTTGCATGCTACAAGAATATATCGATTTCATTAGTTTTTGGTTGAGAACCTAAATTGGCCCGCCCGCGAAAATCAACTTGAACTGCTCATAACTCCTGAACAATTGATCGTAGAGCACACAATTATTTGCATTTTAATGAAACATGTTGAATGATTCAAGAATCTGTCGGTTTCACTAGTTGTTTTTAGAAAACCATATTGGCCCGTCAGAGATTATTAACTTGAACTGTTTATAACTTCTGAACAATTGATCGTAGAGAGCACAATTATTTGCATTTTAATGAAACATGTTGAATGCTACAAGAATATGTCAGTTTCACTAGTTGTTATTTGAGAACCATATTTGGCCGCCCGCGAGTTTTAACTTGAACTGCTTATAACTTCTGAACAAATGATCGTAGAGAGCGTAATAATTTTGCATATTAATCAGCATGTTGCATGCTACAAGAATATATCGATTTCACAAGTTGTTGGTTGAGAACCATATTGGCCGGCCGTGAAAATCAACTTTAACTGCTTATAACTCCTGAACAATTGATCGTAAACAACACAATTATTTGCATTTTAATGAAACATGTTGAATGCTACAAGAATATGTCAGTTTCACTAGTTGTTATTTGAGAACCATATTGGCCCGCCCGCGAGTATTAACTTGAACTGCATATAACTTCTGAACAAATGATCGTAGAGAGCGTAAAAAATTTGCATATTAATCAGCATGTTGCATGCTACAAGAATATATCGATTTCACTAATTGTTGGTTGAAAAACATTGGCCCGCCCGCGTTAATCAACTTGAACTGCTTATAACTTCTGAACAATTGATCGTAGAGAACACAATTATTTGCATTTCAATCAAACATGTTATATGCTAGAAGAATATGTCGGATTCACTAGTTATTGTTTGAGAACCATTTTGCCCGCCCGCCAAAACTAAATTCAACTCCTTATAACATCTGAACAAATGATCGTAGAGAGCGTAATAATTTTGCATATTAATCAGAATGTTTCATGCTACAAGAATATATCCATTTCATTGGTTGTTGGCTGAGAACCATATTGGCCCGCCCGCGAAAATTAACTTGAACTGCTTATAACTTCTGAACAATTGATGGTAGCGAACACAATTATTTGCATTTTAATGAAACATGTTGAATGCTTCAAGAATATGTCGGTTTCACAAGTTGTTGTTTGAGAACCATATTGGCCCGCCCGCGAGTATTAAATTGAAATGCTTATAACTTCTGAACAAATGATCCTAGAGAGCGTAATAAATTTGCATATTAGTCAGCATGTTGCATGCTACAAGAATATCTCAATTTCACAAGTTGTTGGTTGAGATCCATATTGGCCCGCCCGCGAAAATCAACTTGAACTGCTTATAACTCCTGAACAATTGATAGTAGAAAACAATTATTTGCATTTTAATGAAACATGTTGAATGCTACAAAAATATGTATGTTTCACTAGTTGTTTTTAGAAAACCACTTTGGCCCGCCCGCTAAAACTAACTTCAACTCCTTATAACTTCTGAACAATTGATCGTAGAGAGCGTAATAATTTTGCATATTAATCAGCATGCTGCATGCTACAAGAATATATCGATTTCACTAGTTGTTGGTTGAGAACCATATTGGCCCGCCCGCGAAAATCAACTTGAACTGCTTATAACTCCTGAACAATTAATCGTAGAGAACACAATTATTTGCATTTTAATGAAACATGTTGAATGCTACAAGAATATGTCGGTTTCACTAGTTGTTTTTAGAAAACCATATTGGCCCGTCCGAGAGTATTAACTTGAACTGTTTATAACTTCTGGACAAATGATCCTAGAGAGCGTAATAAATTTGCATATTAGTCAGCATGTTGCATGCTACAAGAATATATCGATTTCACTAGTTGTTGGTTGAGAACCATATTGGCCCGCCCCTGAAAATCAACTTGAACTGCTTATAACTCCTGAAAAATTGATCGTAGAGAACACAATTATTTGCATTTTAATGAAAAATGTTGAATGCTACAAGAATATGTCGGTTTCACTAGTTGTTTTTAGAAAACCATATTGGCCCGCCCGCGAGTATAAGCTTGAACTGTTTATAACTTCTGAACAATTGATCGTAGAGAACACAATTATTTGCATTTCAATCAAACATGTTGTATGCTACAAGAATATGTCGGTTTCACTAGTTATTGTTTGAGAACCATTTTGGCCCGCCCGCCAAAACTAACTTCAACTCCTTATAACTTCTGAACAAATGATCGTAGAGAGCGTTATAATTTTGCATATTAATCAGCATGTTGCATGCTACAAGAATATATCGATTTCATTGGTTGCTGGTTGAGAACCATATTGGCCAGCCCGCGAAAATTAACTTGAACTGCTTATAACTTCTGAACAATTGATCGTAGCGAACACAATTATTTGCATTTTAATGAAACATGTTGAATGCTTCAAGAATATGTCGGTTTCACTAGCTGTTGCTTGAGAACCATATTGGTCCGCCAGCGGGTATTAAATTGAAATGCTTATAACTTCTGAACAAATGATCTTAGAGAGCGTAATAAATTTTCATATTAATCAGCATGTTGAATGCTACAAGAATATATCGATTTCACTAGTTGTTGGATGAGAAACATATTGGCCCGCCCGCGAAAATTAATTGGAACTGCTTATAACTTCTGAACAAATAATCGTAGAAAGCGTAATAATTTTTCATATTAATCAGTATGTTGCATGCTACAAGAATATATCGATTTCACTAGTTGTTGTTTGAGAAATATATTGGCCTGCCCGCGAAAATTAACTTTAACTGTTTATAACTTCTGAACAATTGATCGTAGAGCACACAATTATTTGCATTTCAATCAAACATGTTGTATGCTACAAGAATATGTCGGTTTCACTATTTATTGTTTGAGAACCATTTTGGCCCGCCCGCCAAAACTAACTTCAACTCCTTATAAATTCTGAACAAATGATCGTAGAGAGCGTAATAATTTTGCATATTAATCAGCATGTTGCATGCTACAACAATATATCGATTTCATTGGTTGTTGGTTGAGAACCATATTGGCCCGCCCGCGAAAATCAGCTTGAACTGCTTATAACTCCTGAACAATTGATCGTAGACACCACAATTAATAGCATTTTAATCAAACATGATGTATGCAACAAGAATATGTCGGTTTCACTAGTTGTTTTTAGGAAACCATATTGGCTCGCCCGCGGATATTAACTTGAACTGTTTATAACTTCTGAACAAATGATCCTAGAGAGCGTAATAAATTTGCATATTAATCAGCATGTTGCATGCTACAAGAATATATCGATTTCACTAGTTGTTGGTTGAGAACCATATTGGCCCGCCCGCGAAAATCAATTTGAACTGCTTATAACTTCTGAACAATTGATCGTAGAGATCACAATTATTATCATTTTAATCTAACATGTTATATGCTACAAGAATATGTCATTTTCACTAGTTATTGTTTGAGAACCATATTGGCCCACCCGCGAGTATTAAATTGAACTGCTTATAAGTTCTAAACAAATGATCGTAGAAAGCTCGATTGTTTTGCATATTAATAAACATGTAGCTAGCTACAAGAATATATAGATTTCAATAGTTATTGTTTGAGAACCATGTTGGCCCACCCGCGAAAACTAATTCAACTGCTTACAATTTCTGAACAAATGATCGTAGAGAACACAATTATTTGCATTTCAATGAAACATGTTGTATGCTACAAGAATATGTCGGTTTTACTATTTGTTTTTTTAGAAACATATTGGCCCGCCCGCAAAAAATTAACTTGAACTGCTTACAATTTCTGAACAATTGATCGTAGAGAACACAATTATTTGCATTTTAACGAAATATTTTGAATGCTACAAGAATATGTCGGTTTCACTAGTTGTTTATAGAAAACCATATTGGCCCGCCCGCGAGTATTAACTTGAACTGTTTATACCTTCTGAACAAATGATCCTAGAGGGCTTAATAAATTTGCATATTAATCAGCATGTTGCATGCTAAAAAATATATCGATTTCACTAGTTGTTGGTTGAGAACTATATTGGGTCGCCCGCGAAAATCAACTTGAACTGCTTATAACTTCTGAACAATTGATCGTAGAGAACACAATTATTTGCATTTTAATGAAACATGTTGAATGCTACAAGAATATGATGGTTTCACTAGTTGCTTTTAGAAAACCATTTTGGCCCACCCGCCAAAACTAATTTCAACTCCTTATAACTTCTGAACAATTGATCGTAGAAAGCGTAATAATTTTGCATATTAAACAGCATGTTGCATGCTACAAGAATATATCGATTTCATTAGTTTTTGGTTGAGAACCTAAATTGGCCCGCCCGCGAAAATCAACTTGAACTGCTCATAACTCCTGAACAATTGATCGTAGAGCACACAATTATTTGCATTTTAATGAAACATGTTGAATGATTCAAGAATCTGTCGGTTTCACTAGTTGTTTTTAGAAAACCATATTGGCCCGTCAGAGATTATTAACTTGAACTGTTTATAACTTCTGAACAATTGATCGTAGAGAGCACAATTATTTGCATTTTAATGAAACATGTTGAATGCTACAAGAATATGTCAGTTTCACTAGTTGTTATTTGAGAACCATATTTGGCCGCCCGCGAGTTTTAACTTGAACTGCTTATAACTTCTGAACAAATGATCGTAGAGAGCGTAATAATTTTGCATATTAATCAGCATGTTGCATGCTACAAGAATATATCGATTTCACAAGTTGTTGGTTGAGAACCATATTGGCCGGCCGTGAAAATCAACTTTAACTGCTTATAACTCCTGAACAATTGATCGTAAACAACACAATTATTTGCATTTTAATGAAACATGTTGAATGCTACAAGAATATGTCAGTTTCACTAGTTGTTATTTGAGAACCATATTGGCCCGCCCGCGAGTATTAACTTGAACTGCATATAACTTCTGAACAAATGATCGTAGAGAGCGTAAAAAATTTGCATATTAATCAGCATGTTGCATGCTACAAGAATATATCGATTTCACTAATTGTTGGTTGAAAAACATTGGCCCGCCCGCGTTAATCAACTTGAACTGCTTATAACTTCTGAACAATTGATCGTAGAGAACACAATTATTTGCATTTCAATCAAACATGTTATATGCTAGAAGAATATGTCGGATTCACTAGTTATTGTTTGAGAACCATTTTGCCCGCCCGCCAAAACTAAATTCAACTCCTTATAACATCTGAACAAATGATCGTAGAGAGCGTAATAATTTTGCATATTAATCAGAATGTTTCATGCTACAAGAATATATCCATTTCATTGGTTGTTGGCTGAGAACCATATTGGCCCGCCCGCGAAAATTAACTTGAACTGCTTATAACTTCTGAACAATTGATGGTAGCGAACACAATTATTTGCATTTTAATGAAACATGTTGAATGCTTCAAGAATATGTCGGTTTCACAAGTTGTTGTTTGAGAACCATATTGGCCCGCCCGCGAGTATTAAATTGAAATGCTTATAACTTCTGAACAAATGATCCTAGAGAGCGTAATAAATTTGCATATTAGTCAGCATGTTGCATGCTACAAGAATATCTCAATTTCACAAGTTGTTGGTTGAGATCCATATTGGCCCGCCCGCGAAAATCAACTTGAACTGCTTATAACTCCTGAACAATTGATAGTAGAAAACAATTATTTGCATTTTAATGAAACATGTTGAATGCTACAAAAATATGTATGTTTCACTAGTTGTTTTTAGAAAACCACTTTGGCCCGCCCGCTAAAACTAACTTCAACTCCTTATAACTTCTGAACAATTGATCGTAGAGAGCGTAATAATTTTGCATATTAATCAGCATGCTGCATGCTACAAGAATATATCGATTTCACTAGTTGTTGGTTGAGAACCATATTGGCCCGCCCGCGAAAATCAACTTGAACTGCTTATAACTCCTGAACAATTAATCGTAGAGAACACAATTATTTGCATTTTAATGAAACATGTTGAATGCTACAAGAATATGTCGGTTTCACTAGTTGTTTTTAGAAAACCATATTGGCCCGTCCGAGAGTATTAACTTGAACTGTTTATAACTTCTGGACAAATGATCCTAGAGAGCGTAATAAATTTGCATATTAGTCAGCATGTTGCATGCTACAAGAATATATCGATTTCACTAGTTGTTGGTTGAGAACCATATTGGCCCGCCCCTGAAAATCAACTTGAACTGCTTATAACTCCTGAAAAATTGATCGTAGAGAACACAATTATTTGCATTTTAATGAAACATGTTGAATGCTACAAGAATATGTCGGTTTCACTAGTGTTTTTTAGAAAACCATATTGGCCCGCCCGCGAGTATAAGCTTGAACTGTTTATAACTTCTGAACAATTGATCGTAGAGAACACAATTATTTGCATTTCAATCAAACATGTTGTATGCTACAAGAATATGTCGGTTTCACTAGTTATTGTTTGAGAACCATTTTGGCCCGCCCGCCAAAACTAACTTCAACTCCTTATAACTTCTGAACAAATGATCGTAGAGAGCGTTATAATTTTGCATATTAATCAGCATGTTGCATGCTACAAGAATATATCGATTTCATTGGTTGCTGGTTGAGAACCATATTGGCCAGCCCGCGAAAATTAACTTGAACTGCTTATAACTTCTGAACAATTGATCGTAGCGAACACAATTATTTGCATTTTAATGAAACATGTTGAATGCTTCAAGAATATGTCGGTTTCACTAGCTGTTGCTTGAGAACCATATTGGTCCGCCAGCGGGTATTAAATTGAAATGCTTATAACTTCTGAACAAATGATCTTAGAGAGCGTAATAAATTTTCATATTAATCAGCATGTTGAATGCTACAAGAATATATCGATTTCACTAGTTGTTGGATGAGAAACATATTGGCCCGCCCGCGAAAATTAATTGGAACTGCTTATAACTTCTGAACAAATAATCGTAGAAAGCGTAATAATTTTTCATATTAATCAGTATGTTGCATGCTACAAGAATATATCGATTTCACTAGTTGTTGTTTGAGAAATATATTGGCCTGCCCGCGAAAATTAACTTGAACTGTTTATAACTTCTGAACAATTGATCGTAGAGCACACAATTATTTGCATTTCAATCAAACATGTTGTATGCTACAAGAATATGTCGGTTTCACTATTTATTGTTTGAGAACCATTTTGGCCCGCCCGCCAAAACTAACTTCAACTCCTTATAAATTCTGAACAAATGATCGTAGAGAGCGTAATAATTTTGCATATTAATCAGCATGTTGCATGCTACAACAATATATCGATTTCATTGGTTGTTGGTTGAGAACCATATTGGCCCGCCCGCGAAAATCAGCTTGAACTGCTTATAACTCCTGAACAATTGATCGTAGACACCACAATTAATAGCATTTTAATCAAACATGATGTATGCAAAAAGAATATGTCGGTTTCACTAGTTGTTTTTAGGAAACCATATTGGCTCGCCCGCGGATATTAACTTGAACTGTTTATAACTTCTGAACAAATGATCCTAGAGAGCGTAATAAATTTGCATATTAATCAGCATGTTGCATGCTACAAGAATATATCGATTTCACTAGTTGTTGGTTGAGAACCATATTGGCCCGCCCGCGAAAATCAATTTGAACTGCTTATAACTTCTGAACAATTGATCGTAGAGATCACAATTATTATCATTTTAATCTAACATGTTATATGCTACAAGAATATGTCATTTTCACTAGTTATTGTTTGAGAACCATATTGGCCCACCCGCGAGTATTAAATTGAACTGCTTATAAGTTCTAAACAAATGATCGTAGAAAGCTCGATTGTTTTGCATATTAATAAACATGTAGCTAGCTACAAGAATATATAGATTTCAATAGTTATTGTTTGAGAACCATGTTGGCCCACCCGCGAAAACTAATTCAACTGCTTACAATTTCTGAACAAATGATCGTAGAGAACACAATTATTTGCATTTTAATGAAACATGTTGTATGCTACAAGAATATGTCGGTTTTACTATTTGTTTTTTTAGAACCATATTGGCCCGCCCGCGAGTATTAACTTGTTCTGCTTATAACTTCTGAAAAAATGATCGTAGTGAGCGTAATAGTTTTGCATATTAATCAGCATTTTGCATGCTACAAGAATATATCGATTTCACTAGTTTTTGGTTGAGAACCATATTGGTCCGCCCTCGAAAATTAACTTGAACTGCTTATAACTTCTGAACAATTGATCGTAGAGAACCCAATTATTTGCATTTAAATCAAACATGTTGTATGCTACAAGAATATGTCGGTTTCACTAGTTATTGTTTGAGAACCATTTTGGCCCGCCCGCCAGAACTAACTTCAACTCCTTATAACTTCTGAACAAATGATCTTAGAGAGCGTAATAATTTTGCATATTAATCAGCATGTTTCATGCTACAAGAATATATCGATTTCATTAGTTGTTGGTTGAGAACCATATTGGCCCGCCCGCGAAAATTAACTTGAACTGCTAATAACTTCTTAACAATTTATCGTAGAGAACACAATTATTTGCATTTTAATGAAACATGTTGAATGCTACAAGAATATGTCAGTTTCACTAGTTGTTATTTGAGAACCATATTGGCCCGCCCGCGAAAATCAACTTGAACTGCTTATAACTCCTGAACAGTTGATCGTAGAGAACACAATTATTTGCATTTTAATGAAACATGTTGACTGCTACAAGAATATGTCGGTTTCACTATTTGTTTTTGAGAAAAATATTGGCCCGCCCGCGAGTATTAAATTGAACTGTTTATAACTTCTGAACATATGATCCTAGAGAGCGTAATAAATTTGCATATTAATCAGCATGTTGCATGCTACAAGAATATATCGATTTCACAAGTTGTTGGTTGAGATCCATATTGGCCCGCCCGCGAAAATCAACTTGAACTGCTTATAACTCCTGAACAATTGATCGTAGAGAACACAATTATTTGCATTTTAATGAAACATGTTGAATGCTACAAGAATATGTCAGTTTCACTAGTTGTTATTTGAGAACCATATTGGCCCGCCCGCGAAAATCAACTTGAACTGCTTATAACTCCTGAACAGTTGATCGTAGAGAACACAATTATTTGCATTTTAATGAAACATGTTGACTGCTACAAGAATATGTCGGTTTCACTAGTTTTTTTAGAAAACCATTTTGGCCCGCCCGCGAGTATTAACTTGAACTGTTTATAACTTCTGAACAAATGATCGTAGTGAGCGTAATAATTTTGCATATTAATCAGCATGTTGCATGCTACAAGAATATATCCATTTCACTAGTTGTTGGTTGAGAACCATATTGGCCCGCCCTCGAAAATTAACTTGAACTGCTTATAACTTCTGAACAATTGATCGTAGAGAACACAATTATTTGCATTTCAATCATCATGTTGTATACTACAAGAATATGTCGGTTTCACTAGTTATTGTTTGAGAACCTTTTTGTCCCTCCCGCCGAAACTAACTCAACTCCTTTTAACTTCTGAGCAAATGATCGTAGAGAGCTTAATAATTTTGCATATTAATCAGCATGTTGCATGCTACAAGAATATATCGATTTAATTAGTTGTTGGTTGAGAACCATATTGGCCCGCCCGCGGAAATTAACTTGAACTGCTTATAACTTCTGAACAATTGATCGTAGCGAACACAATTATTTGCATTTTAATGAAACACGTTGAATGCTTCAAGAATATGTCGGTTTCACTAGTTGTTGTTTGAAATCCATATTGGCCCGCCCGCGAATATTAAATTGAACTTCTTATAACTTCTGAACAAATGATCTTAGAGAGCGTAATAAATTTGCATATTAATCTGCATGTTGCATGCTACAAGAATATATCGATTTCACTAGTTGTTGGTTGAGAACCATATTGGCCCGCCCGCGAAAATTAATTTGAACTGCTTATAAGTTCTGAACAAGTAATCGTAGAAAGCGTAATAATTTTGCATATTAATCAGCATGTTGCATGCTACAAGAATATATCGATTTCACTAGTTGTTGGTTGAGAACCATATTGGCCCGCCCGCGAAAATCAACTTGAACTGCTTATAACTTCTGAACAATTGATGGTAGCGAACACAATTATTTGCATTTTAATGAAACATGTTGAATGCTTCAAGAATATGTCGGTTTCACTAGTTGTTGTTTGAGAACCATATTGGCCCTCCCGCGAGTATTAAATTGAAATGCTTATAACTTCTGAACAAATGATCCTAGAGAGCGTAATAAATTTTCATATTAATCAGCATGTTGCATGCTACAAGAATATATCGATTTCACAAATTGTTGGTTGAGATCCATATTGGCCCGCCCGCGAAAATCAACTTGAACTGCTTATAACTCTTGAACAATTTGTAGTAGAAAACAATTATTTGCATTTTAATGAAACATGTTGAATGCTACAAAAATATGTCGGTTTCACTAGTTGTTTTTAGAAAACCATTTTGGCGCGCCCGCTAAAACTAACTTCAACTCCTTATTACTTCTGAACAATTGATCGTAGAAAGCGTAATAATTTTGCATATTAATCAGCATGCTGCATGCTACAAGAATATATCGATTTCACTAATTGTTGGTTGAGAACCATATTGGCCCGCCCGCGAAAATCAATTTGAACTGCTTATAACTCCTGAACAATTAATCGTAGAGATCACAATTATTTGCAATTTAATGAAACATGTTGAATGCTACAAGAATATGTCGGTTTCACTAGTTGTTTTTAGAAACCATATTGGCCCGTCCGAGAGTATTAACTTGAACTGTTTATAACTTCTGAACAAATGATCCTAGAGAGCGTAATAAATTTGCATATTAATCAGCATGTTGCATACTACAAGAATATATCGATTTCACTAGTTGGTTGGGAACCATATTGGCCCGCCCCTGAAAATCAAATTGAACTGCTTATAACTCCTGAAAAATTGATCGTAGATAACACAATTATTTGCATTTCAATCAAACATGTTGTATGCTACAAGAATATGTCGGTTTCACTAGTTATTTTTTGAGAACCATTTTGGCCCGCCCGCCAAAACTAACTTCAACTCCTTATAAATTCTGAACAAATGATTGTAGAGAGCGTAATAATTTTGCATATTAATCAGCTTGTTGCATGCTACAACAATATATCGATTTCATTGGTTGTTGTTTGAGAACCATATTGGCCCGCCCGCGAAAATCAACTTGAACTGCTTATAACTCCTGAACAATTGATCGTGGAGACCACAATTAATAGCATTTTAATCAAACATGTTGTATGCAACAAGAATATGTCGGTTTCACTAGTTGTTTTTAGAAAACCATATTGGCTCGCCCGCGAGAATTAACTTGAACTGTTTATAACTTCTGAAGAAATGATCCTAGAGAGCGTAATAAATTTGCATATTAATCAGCATGTTGCATGCCACAAGAATATATCGATTTCACTAGTTGTTGGTTGAGAACCATATTGGCCCGCCCGCGAAAATCAACTTGAACTGCTTATAACTTCTGAACAATTGACCGTAGAGATCACAATTATTTGCATTTTAATCTAACATGTTATATGCAACAAGAATATGTCATTTTCACTAGTTATTGTTTGAGAACCATATTGGCCCGCCCGCGAGTATTAAATTGAACTGCTTATAAAGTCTGAACAAATGATCGTAGAAAGCTCGATTGTTTTGCATATTAATAAACATGTAGCTAGCTACAAGAATATATAGATTTCACTAGTTATTGTTTGAGAACCATGTTGGCCCACCCGCGAAAACTAATTCAACTGCTTACAATTTCTGAACAAATGATCGTAGAGAACCCAATTATTTGCATTTTAATGAAACATGTTGTATGCTACAAGTATATGTCGGTTTTACTATTTGTTTTTTAGAACCATATTGGCCCGCCCGCGAGTATTGACTTGTTCTGCTTATAACGTCTGAAAAAATGATCGTAGTGAGCGTAATAGTTTTGCATATTAATCAGCATTTTGCATGCTACAAGAATATATCGATTTCACTAGTTGTTGGTTGAGAACCATATTGGTCCGCCCTCGAAAATTAACTTGAACTGCTTTAAACTTCTGAACAATTGATCGTAGAGAACACAATTATTTGCATTTAAATCGAACATGTTGTATGCTACAAGTTATGTCGGTTTCACTAGTTATTGTTTGAGAACCATTTTGGCCCGCCCGCCAAAACTAACTTCAACTCCTTATAACTTCTGAACAATTGATCGTGGAGAGCGTAATAATTTTGCATATTAATCAGCATGTTTCATGCTACAAGAATATATCGATTTCATTCGTTGTTGGTTGAGAACCATATTGGCCCGCCCGCGAAAATTAACTTGAACTGCTAATAACTTCTGAACAATTGATCGTAGCGAACACAATTATTTTCATTTTAATGAAACATGTTGAATAATTCAAGAATATGTCGGTTTCACTAGTTGTTGTTTGAGAACCATATTGGCCCGCCGGCGAGTATTAAATTGAACTGTTTATAACTTCTGAACAAATTATCATAGAGAGCGTAATATATTTGCATATTAATCAGCATGTTGCATGCTACAAGAATATATCGGTTTCACTAGTTGTTGTTTGAGAACCATATTGGCCCTCCCGCGAGTATTAAATTGAAATGCTTATAACTTCTGAACAAATGATCCTAGAGAGCGTAATAAATTTTCATATTAATCAGCATGTTGCATGCTACAAGAATATATCGATTTCACAAATTGTTGGTTGAGATCCATATTGGCCCGCCCGCGAAAATCAACTTGAACTGCTTATAACTCTAGAACAATTTGTAGTAGAAAACAATTATTTGCATTTTAATGAAACATGTTGAATGCTACAAAAATATGTCGGTTTCACTAGTTGTTTTTAGAAAACCATTTTGGCGCGCCCGCTAAAACTAACTTCAACTCCTTATTACTTCTGAACAATTGATCGTAGAAAGCGTAATAATTTTGCATATTAATCAGCATGCTGCATGCTACAAGAATATATCGATTTCACTAATTGTTGGTTGAGAACCATATTGGCCCGCCCGCGAAAATCAATTTGAACTGCTTATAACTCCTGAACAATTAATCGTAGAGATCACAATTATTTGCATTTTAATGAAACATGTTGAATGCTACAAGAATATGTCGGTTTCACTAGTTGTTTTTAGAAACCATATTGGCCCGTCCGAGAGTATTAACTTGAACTGTTTATAACTTCTGAACAAATGATCCTAGAGAGCGTAATAAATTTGCATATTAATCAGCATGTTGCATACTACAAGAATATATCGATTTCACTATTTGGTTGGGAACCATATTGGCCCGCCCCTGAAAATCAAATTGAACTGCTTATAACTCCTGAAAAATTGATCGTAGATAACACAATTATTTGCATTTTAATGAAACATGTTGAATGCTACAAGAATATATCGGTTTCACTAGTTGTTTTTAGAAAACCATATTGGCCCGCCCGCGAGTGTTAACTTGAACTGTTTATAACTTCTGAACAATTGATCGTAGAGAACACAATTATTTGCATTTCAATCAAACATGTTATATGCTACAAGAATATGTCGGTTTCACTAATTATTGTTTGAGAACCATTTTGGCCCGCCCACCAAAACTAGCTTCAACTCCTTATAACTTCTGACCAAATGATCGTAGAGAGCGTTATAATTTTGCATATTAATCAGCATGTTGCATGCTACAAGAATTTTTCGATTTCATTGGTTGCTGGTTGAGAACCATATTGGCCAGCCCGCAAAAATTAAATTGAACTGCTTATAACTTCTGAACAATTGATCGTAGCGAACACAATTATTTGCATTTTAATGAAACATGTTGAATGCTTCAGGAATATGTCGGTTTCACTAGTTGTTGTTTGAGAAACATATTGGTCCGCCAGCGGGTATTAAATTGAAATGCTTATAACTTCTGAACAAATGATCTCTAGAGAGCGTAATAAATTTTCATATTAATCAGCATGTTGAATGCTACAAGAATATATCGATTTCACTAGTTGTTGGATGAGAAACATATTGGCCCGCCCGCGAAAATTAATTGGAACTGCTTATAACTTCTGAACAAATGATCTTAGAGAGCGTAATAAATTTGCATATTAATCAGCATGTTGCATGCTACAAGAATATATCGATTTCACTAGTTGTTGTTAGAGAAATATATTGGCCTGCCCGCGAAAATTAACTTGAACTGCTTATAACTTCTGAACAATTGATCGTAGAGCACACAATTATTTGCATTTCAATCAAACATGTTGTATGCTACAAGAATATGTCGGTTTCACTAGTTATTGTTTGAGAACCATTTTGGCCCGCCCGCCAAAACTAACGTCAACTCCTTATAAATTCTGAACAAATGATTGTAGAGAGCGTAATAATTTTGCATATTAATCAGCTTGTTGCATGCTACAACAATATATCGATTTCATTGGTTGTTGGTTGAGAACCATATTGGCTCGCCCGCGAGAATTAACTTGAACTGTTTATAACTTCTGAAGAAATGATCCTAGAGAGCGTAATAAATTTGCATATTAATCAGCATGTTGCATGCCACAAGAATATATCGATTTCACTAGTTGTTGGTTGAGAACCATATTGGCCCGCCCGCGAAAATCAACTTGAACTGCTTATAACTTCTGAACAATTGACCGTAGAGATCACAATTATTTGCATTTTAATCTAACATGTTATATGCTACAAGAATATGTCATTTTCACTAGTTATTGTTTGAGAACCATGTTGGCCCACCCGCGAAAACTAATTCAACTGCTTACAATTTCTGAACAAATGATCGTAGAGAACCCAATTATTTGCATTTTAATGAAACATGTTGTATGCTACAAGTATATGTCGGTTTTACTATTTGTTTTTTTAGAACCACATTGGCCCGCTTGCGAGTATTGACTTGTTCTGCTTATAACGTCTGAAAAAATGATCGTAGTGAGCGTAATAGTTTTGCATATTAATCAGCATTTTGCATGCTACAAGAATATATCGATTTCACTAGTTGTTGGTTGAGAACCATATTGGTCCGCCCTCGAAAATTAACTTGAACTGCTTTAAACTTCTGAACAATTGATCGTAGAGAACACAATTATTTGCATTTAAATCGAACATGTTGTATGCTACAAGTTATGTCGGTTTCACTAGTTATTGTTTGAGAACCATTTTGGCCCGCCCGCCAAAACTAACTTCAACTCCTTATAACTTCTGAACAAATGATCGTGGAGAGCGTAATAATTTTGCATATTAATCAGCATGTTTCATGCTACAAGAATATATCGATTTCATTCGTTGTTGGTTGAGAACCATATTGGCCCGCCCGCGAAAATTAACTTGAACTGCTAATAACTTCTGAACAATTGATCGTAGCGAACACAATTATTTTCATTTTAATGAAACATGTTGAATAATTCAAGAATATGTCGGTTTCACTAGTTGTTGTTTGAGAACCATATTGGCCCGCCGGCGAGTATTAAATTGAACTGTTTATAACTTCTGAACAAATTATCATAGAGAGCGTAATATATTTGCATATTAATCAGCATGTTGCATGCTACAAGAATATATCGATTTCACAAGTTGTTGGTTGAGATCCATATTGGCCGCCCGCGAAAATCAAATTGAACTGCTTATAACTCCTGAACAATTGATCGTAGAAAACAATTATTTGCATTTTAATGAAACATGTTGAATGCTACAAAAATATGTCGGTTTCACTAGTTGTTTTTAGAAAACCATTTTGGCCTGCCCGCTAAAACTAACTTCAACTCAACTTCAACTCCTTATAACTTCTGAACATTTGATCGTAGAAAGCGTAATAATTTTGCATATTAATCAGCATGCTGCATGCTACAAGAATATATCGATTTCAATAGCTGTTGGTTGAGAACCTAAATTGGCCCGCAAGCGAAAATCAACTTGAACTGCTTATAAACTCCTGAACAATTGATCGTAGAGAACACAATTATTTGCATTTTAATGAAACATGTTGAATGCTACAAGAATATGTCGGTTTCACTAGTTGTTATTTGAGAACAATATTGGCCCGTCCGCGAGTATTAATTTGAACAACTTACAACTTCTGAACAAATGATCGTAGAGAGCGTAAAAAAAATGCATATTAATCAGCATGTTGCATGCTACAAGAATATATCGATTTCACTAGTTGTTGGTTGAAAAACATATTGGCCCGCCCGCGAAAATCAACTTGAACTGCTTATAACTTCTGAACAATTGATCGTAGAGATCACAATTATTTGCATTTTAATCTAACATGTTGTATGCTACAAGAATATGTCAGTTTCACTAGTTATTGTTTGAGAACCATATTGGCCCGCCCGCGAATATTAAATTGAACTGCTTATAAGTTCTGAACAAATGATCGCAGAAAGCTCGATTGTTTTGCATATTAATAAACATGTAGCTAGCTACAAGAATATATAGATTTCACTAGTTATTGTTTGAGAACCATGTTGGATCACCGGCGAAAACTAATTCAACAGTTTACAATTTCTGAACAAATGATCGTAGAGAACACAATTATTTGCATTTTAATGAAACATGTTGTATGCTACAAGAATATGTCGGTTTTACTGTTTGTTTTTTTAGAAACATATTGGCCCGCCCGCGAGCATTGACTTGTTCTGCTTATAACTTCTGAACAAATGATCGTAGTGAGCGTAATAATTTTGCATATTAATCAGCATGTTGCATGCTACAAGAATATATCCATTTCACTAGTTGTTGGATGAGAACCATATTGGCCCGCCCTCGAAAATTAACTTGAACTGCTTACAATTTCTGAACAATTGATCGTAAAGAACACAATTATTTGCATTTTAATGAAACATTTTCAATGCTACAAGAATATGTCGGTTTCACTAGTTGTTTATAGAAAACCATATTGGCCCGCCCGCGAGTATTAACTTGAACTGTTTATAACTTCTGAACAAATGATCCTAGAGGGCGTAATAAATTTGCATATTAATCAGCATGTTGCATGCTAAAAGAATATATCGATTTCACTAGTTGTTGGTTGAGAACTATATTGGGTCGCCCGCGAAAATCAACTTGAACTGCTTATAACTTCTGAACAATTGATCGTAGAGAACACAATTATTTGCATTTTAATGAAACATGTTGAATGCTACAAGAATATGTCGGTTTCACTAGTTGTTATTTGAGAACAATATTGGCCCGTCCGCGAGTATTAATTTGAACTACTTACAACTTCTGAACAAATGATCGTAGAGAGCGTAAAAAAATTGCATATTAATCAGCATGTTGCATGCTACAAGAATATATCGATTTCACTAGTTGTTGTTTGAGAAATATATTGGCCTGCCCCGAAAATTAACTTGAACTGCTTATAACTTCTGAACAATTGATCGTAGAGCACACAATTATTTGCATTTTCATGAAACATTTTGAATGCTACAAGAATATGTCGGTTTCACTAGTTGTTTATAAAAAACCATATTGGCCCGCCCGCGATTATTAACTTGAACTGTTTATAACTTCTGAACAAATGATCCTAGAGGGCGTAATAAATTTGCATATTAATCAGCATGTTGCATGCTAAAAGAATATATCGATTTCACTAGTTGTTGGTTGAGAACTATATTGGGTCGCCCGCGAAAATCAACTTGAACTGCTTATAACTCCTGAACAATTGATCGTAGAGCACACAATTATTTGCATTTTAATGAAACATGTTGAATGCTTCAAGAATATGTCGGTTTCACTAGTTGTTTTCAGAAAACCATATTGTCCCGTCCGAGATTATTAACTTGAACTGTTTATAACTTCTGAAAAAATGATCCTAGAGAGCGTAATAAATTTGCATATTAATCAGCATGTTGCATGCTACAAGAATATATCGATTTCACAAGTTGTTGGTTGAGATCCATATTGGCCCGCCCGCGAAAATCAACTTGAACTGCTTATAACTCCTGAACAATTGATCGTAGAGAACACAATTATTTGCATTTTAATGAAACATGTTGAATGCTACAAGAATATGTCAGTTTCACTAGTTGTTATTTGAGAACCATATTGGCCCGCCCGCGAAAATCAACTTGAACTGCTTATAACTCCTGAACAGTTGATCGTAGAGAACACAATTATTTGCATTTTAATGAAACATGTTGATTGCTACAAGAATATGTCGGTTTCACTAGTTTTTTTAGAAAACCATTTTGGCCCGCCCGCGAGTATTAACTTGAACTGTTTATAACTTCTGATCAAATGATCGTAGTGAGCGTAATAATTTTGCATATTAATCAGCATGTTGCATGCTACAAGAATATATCCATTTCACTAGTTGTTGGTTGAGAACCATATTGGCCCGCCCTCGAAAATTAATTTGACCTGCTTATAACTTCTGAACAATTGATCGTAGAGAACACAATTATTTGCATTTCAATCATAATGTTGTATACTACAAGAATATGTCGGTTTCACTAGTTATTGTTTGAGAACCTTTTTGTCCCTCCCGCCGAAACTAACTTCAACTCCTTTTAACTTCTGAGCAAATGATCGTAGAGAGCTTAATAATTTTGCATATTAATCAGCATGTTGCATGCTACAAGAATATATCGACTTAATTAATTGTTGGTTGAGAACCATATTGGCCCGCCCGCGGAAATTAACTTGAACTGCTTATAACTTCTGAACAATTGATCGTAGCGAACACAATTATTTGCATTTTAATGAAACACGTTGAATGCTTCAAGAATATGTTGGTTTTACTAGTTGTTATTTGAAATCCATATTGGCCCGCCCGCGAATATTAAATTGAACTTCTTATAACTTCTGAACAAATGATCTTAGAGAGCGTAATAAATTTGCATATTAATCAGCATGTTGCATGCTACAAGAATATATCGATTTCACTAGTTGTTGGTTGAGAACTATATTGGCCCGCCCGCGAAAATTAATTTGAACTGCTTATAAGTTCTGAACAAGTAATCGTAGAAAGCGTAATAATTTTGCATATTAATCAGCATGTTGCATGCTACAAGAATATATCGATTTCACTAGTTGTTGTTTGAGAACCATATTGGCCCGCCCGCGAAAATCAACTTGAACTGCTTATAACTTCTGAACAATTGATGGTAGCGAACACAATTATTTGCATTTTAATGAAACATGTTGAATGCTTCAAGAATATGTCGGTTTCACTAGTTGTTGTCAGAGAACCATATTGGCCCTCCCGCGAGTATTAAATTGAAATGCTTATAACTTCTGAACAAATGATCCTAGAGAGCGTAATAAATTTTCATATTAACCAGCATGTTGCATGCTACAAGAATATATCGATTTCACAAATTGTTGGTTGAGATCCATATTGGCCCGCCCGCGAAAATCAACTTGAACTGCTTATAACTCTTGAACAATTTGTAGTAGAAAACAATTATTTGCATTTTAATGAAACATGTTGAATGCTACAAAAATATGTCGGTTTCACTAGTTGTTTTTAGAAAACCATTTTGGCGCGCCCGCTAAAACTAACTTCAACTCCTTATTACTTCTGAACAATTGATCGTAGAAAGCGTAATAATTTTGCATATAAATCAGCATGCTGCATGCTACAAGAATATATCGATTTCACTAATTGTTGGTTGAGAACCATATTGGCCCGCCCGCGAAAATCAATTTGAACTGCTTATAACTCCTGAACAATTAATCGTAGAGATCACAATTATTTGCATTTTAATGAAACATGTTGAATGCTTCAAGAATATGTCGGTTTCAGTAGTTGTTGTTTGAGAAACATATTGGTCCGCCAGCGGGTATTAAATTGAAATGCTTATAACTTCTGAACAAATGATCTCTAGAGAGCGTAATAAATTTTCATATTAATCAGCATGTTGAATGCTACAAGAATATATCGATTTCACTAGTTGTTGGATGAGAAACATATTGGCCCGCCCGCGAAAATTAATTGGAACTGCTTATAACTTCTGAACAAATGATCTTAGAGAGCGTAATAAATTTGCATATTAATCAGCATGTTGCATGCTACAAGAATATATCGATTTCACTAGTTGTTGTTTGAGAAATATATTGGCCTGCCCGCGAAAATTAACTTGAACTGCTTATAACTTCTGAACAATTGATCGTAGAGCACACAATTATTTGCATTTCAATCAAACATGTTGTATGCTACAAGAATATGTCGGTTTCACTAGTTATTGTTTGAGAACCATTTTGGCCCGCCCGCCAAAACTAACTTCAACTCCTTATAAATTCTGAACAAATGATTGTAGAGTGCGTAATAATTTTGCATATTAATCAGCTTGTTGCATGCTACAACAATATATCGATTTCATTGGTTGTTGGTTGAGAACCATATTGGCTGCCCGCGAAAATCAACTTGAACTGCTTATAACTCCTGAACAATTGATCGTGGAGACCACAATTAATAGCATTTTAATCAAACATGTTGTATGCAACAAGAATATGTCGGTTTCACTAGTTGTTTTTAGAAAACCATATTGGCTCGCCCGCGAGAATTAACTTGAACTGTTTATAACTTCTGAACAAATGATCCTAGAGAGCGTAATAAATTTGCATATTAATCAGCATGTTGCATGCCACAAGAATATATCGATTTCACTAGTTGTTGGTTGAGAACCATATTGGCCCGCCCGCGAAAATCAACTTGAACTGCTTATAACTTCTGAACAATTGACCGTAGAGATCACAATTATTTGCATTTTAATCTAACATGTTATATGCTACAAGAATATGTCATTTTCACTAGTTATTGTTTGAGAACCATATTGGCCCGCCCGCGAGTATTAAATTGAACTGCTTATAAATTCTGAACAAATGATCGTAGAAAGCTCGATTGTTTTGCATATTAATAAACATGTAGCTAGCTACAAGATATATAGATTTCACTAGTTATTGTTTGAGAACCATGTTGGCCCACCCGCAAAAACTAATTCAACTGCTTACAATTTCTGAACAAATGATCGTAGAGAACCCAATTATTTGCATTTTAATGAAACATGTTGTATGCTACAAGTATATGTCGGTTTTACTATTTGTTTTTTTAGAACCATATTGGCCCGCCCGCGAGTATTGACTTGTTGTGCTTATAACGTCTGAAAAAATGATCGTAGTGAGCGTAATAGTTTTGCATATTAATCAGCATTTTGCATGCTACAAGAATATATCGATTTCACTAGTTGTTGGTTGAGAACCATATTGGTCCGCCCTCGAAAATTAACTTGAACTGCTTTAAACTTCTGAACAATTGATCGTAGAGAACACAATTATTTGCATTTAAATCGAACATGTTGTATGCTACAAGTTATGTCGGTTTCACTAGTTATTGTTTGAGAACCATTTTGGCCCGCCCGCCAAAACTAACTTCAACTCCTTATAACTTCTGAACAAATGATCGTGGAGAGCGTAATAATTTTGCATATTAATCAGCATGCTGCATGCTACAAGAATATATCGATTTCACTAGTTGTTGGTTGAGAACCTAAATTGGCCCGCAAGCGAAAATCAACTTGAACTGCTTATAAACTCCTGAACAATTGATCGTAGAGAACACAATTATTTGCATTTTAATGAAACATGTTGAATGCTACAAGAATATGTCGGTTTCACTAGTTGTTATTTGAGAACAATATTGGCCCGTCCGCGAGTATTAATTTGAACAACTTACAACTTCTGAACAAATGATCGTAGAGAGCGTAAAAAAAATGCATATTAATCAGCATGTTGCATGCTACAAGAATATATCGATTTCACTAGTTGTTGGTTGAAAAACATATTGGCCCGCCCGCGAAAATCAACTTGAACTGCTTATAACTTCTGAACAATTGATCGTAGAGATCACAATTATTTGCATTTTCTTCTAACATGTTGTATGCTACAAGAATATGTCAGTTTCACTAGTTATTGTTTGAGAACCATATTGGCCCGCCCGCGAATATTAAATTGAACTGCTTATAAGTTCTGAGCAAATGATCGCAGAAAGCTCGATTGTTTTGCATATTAAAAAACATGTAGCTAGCTACAAGAATATATAGATTTCACTAGTTATTGTTTGAGAACCATGTTGGATCACCCGCGAAAACTAATTCAACAGTTTACAATTTCTGAACAAATGATCGTAGAGAACACAATTATTTGCATTTTAATGAAACATGTTGTATGCTACAAGAATATGTCGGTTTTACTGTTTGTTTTTTTAGAAACATATTGGCCCGCCCGCGAGAATTGACTTCTTCTGCTTATAACTTCTGAACAAATGATCGTAGTGAGCGTAATAATTTTGCATATTAATCAGCATGTTGCATGCTACAAGAATATATCCATTTCACTAGTTGTTGGATGAGAACCATATTGGCCCGCCCTCGAAAATTAACTTGAACTGCTAACAATTTCTGAACAATTGATCGTAAAGAACACAATTATTTGCATTTTAATGAAACATTTTCAATGCTACAAGAATATGTCGGTTTCACTAGTTGTTTATAGAAAACCATATTGGCCCGCCCGCGAGTATTAACTTGAACTGTTTATAACTTCTGAACAAATGATCCTAGAGAGCGTAAAAAAATTGCATATTAATCAGCATGTTGCATGCTACAAGAATATATCGATTTCACTAGTTGTTGTTTGAGAAATATATTGGCCTGCCCCGAAAATTAACTTGAACTGCTTATAACTTCTGAACAATTGATCGTAGAGCACACAATTATTTGCATTTTAATGAAACATGTTGAATGCTACAAGAATATGTCGGTTTCACTAGTTGTTATTTGAGAACAATATTGGCCCGTCCGCGAGTATTAATTTGAACTACTTACAACTTCTGAACAAATGATCGTAGAGAGCGTAAAAAAATTGCATATTAATCAGCATGTTGCATGCTACAAGAATATATCGATTTCACTAGTTGTTGTTTGAGAAATATATTGGCCTGCCCCGAAAATTAACTTGAACTGCTTATAACTTCTGAACAATTGATCGTAGAGCACACAATTATTTGCATTTTAATGAAACATTTTGAATGCTACAAGAATATGTCGGTTTCACTAGTTGTTTATAGAAAACCATATTGGCCCGCCCGCGAGTATTAACTTGAACTGTTTATAACTTCTGAACAAATGATCCTAGAGGGCGTAATAAATTTGCATATTAATCAGCATGTTGCATGCTAAAAGAATATATCGATTTCACTAGTTGTTGGTTGAGAACTATATTGGGTCGCCCGCGAAAATCAACTTGAACTGCTTATAACTCCTGAACAATTGATCGTAGAGCACACAATTATTTGCATTTTAATGAAACATGTTGAATGCTTCAAGAATATGTCGGTTTCACTAGTTGTTTTCAGAAAACCATATTGGCCCGTCCGAGATTATTAACTTGAACTGTTTATAACTTCTGAAAAAATGATCCTAGAGAGCGTAATAAATTTGCATATTAATCAGCATGTTGCATGCTACAAGAATATATCGATTTCACAAGTTTTTGGTTGAGAACCATATTGGCCCGCCCGCGAAAATCATCTTGAACTGCTTATAACTCCTGAACAATTGATCGTAGAGAGCACAATTATTTGCATTTTAATGAAACATGTTGAATGCTACAAGAATATGTCAGTTTCACTAGTTGTTATTTGAGAACCATATTGGGCCGCCCGCGAGTATTAACTTGAACTGCTTATAACTTCTGAACAAATGATCGTAGAGAGCGTAAAAAATTTGCATATCAATCAGCATGTTGCATGCTACTAGAATATATCGATTTCACTAATTGTTGGTTGAAAAACATTAGCCCGCCCGCGTTAATCAACTAGAACTGCTTATAACTTCTGAACAATTGATCGTAGAGAACACAATTATTTGCATTTCAATCAAACATGTTGTATGCTAGAAGAATATGTCGGATTCACTAGTTATTGTTTGAGAACCATTTTGCCCGCCCGCCAAAACCAAATTCAACTCCTTATAACTTCTGAACAAATGATCGTAGAGAGCGTAATATTTTTGCATATTAATCAGAATGTTTCATGCTACAAGAATATATCGATTTCATTGGTTGTTGGCTGAGAACCATATTGGCCCGCCCGCGAAAATTAACTTGAACTGTTTATAACTTCTGAACAATTGATGGTAGCGAACACAATTATTTGCATTTTAATGAAACATGTTGAATGCTTCAAGAATATGTCGGTTTCACTAGTTGTTGTTTGAGAACCATATTGGCCCGCCCGCGAGTATTAAATTGAAATGCTTATAACTTCTGAACAAATGATCCTAGAGAGCGTAATAAATTTGCATATTAGTCAGCATGTTTCATGCTACAAGAATATATCGATTTTACAAGTTGTTGGTTGAGATCCATATTGGCCCGCCCGCGAAAATCAACTTGAACTGCTTATAACTCCTGAACAATTGATAGTAGAAAACAATTATTTGCATTTTAATGAAACATGTTGAATGCTACAAAAATATGTCGGTTTCACTAGTTGTTTTTAGAAAACCACTTTTGCCCGCCCGCTAAAACTAACTTCAACTCCTTATCACTTCTGAACAATTGATCGTAGAGAGCGTAATAATTTTGCATATTAATCAGCATGCTGCATGCTACAAGAATATATCGATTTCACTAGTTGTTGGTTGAGAACCATATTGGCCCGTCCGAGAGGATTAACTTGAACTGTTTATAACTTCTGAACAAATGATCCTAGAGAGCGTAATAAATTTGCATATTAATCAGCATGTTGCATGCTACAAGAATATATCGATTTCACTAGTTGTTGGTTGAGAACCATATTGGCCCGCCCGCGAAAATCAACTTGAACTGCTTATAACTCCTGAAAAATTGATCGTAGAGAACACAATTATTTGCATTTTAATGAAACATGTTGAATGCTACAAGAATATGTCGGTTTCACTAGTTGTTTTTAGAAAACCATATTGGCCGCCCGCGAGTATTAGCTTGAACTGTTTATAACTTCTGAACAATTGATCGTAGAGAACACAATTATTTGCATTTTAATGAAACATGTTGAATGCTTCAAGAATATGTCGGTTTCACTAGTTGTTGCTTGAGAACCATATTGGTCCGCCAGCGGGTATTAAATTGAAATGCTTATAACTTCTGAACAAATGATCTTAGAGAGCGTAATAAATTTTCATATTAATCAGCATGTTGAATGCTACAAGAATATGTCGGTTTCACTAGTTATTGTTTGATAACCATTTTGGCCCGCCCGCCAAAACTAACTTCAACTCCTTATAAATTCTGAACAAATGATCGTAGAGAGCGTAATAATTTTGCATATTAATCAGCATGTTGCATGCTACAACAATATATCGATTTCATTGGTTGTTGGTTGAGAACCATATTGGCCCGCCCGCGAAAATCAGCTTGAATTGCTTATAAATCCTGAACAAAATGATCGTAGACACCACAATTTATAGCATTTTAATCAAACATGTTGTATGCAACAAGAATATGTCGGTTTCACTAGTTGTTTTTAGAAAACCATATTGGCTCGCCCGCGAGTATTAACTTGAACTGTTTATAACTTCTGAACAAATGATCCTAGAGAGCGTAATAAATTTGCATATTAATCAGCATGTTTCATGCTACAAGAATATATCGATTTCATTAGTTGTTGGTTGAGAACCATATTGGCCCGCCCGCGAAAATTAACTTGAACTGCAAATAACTTCTTAACAATTTATCGTAGCGAACACAATTATTTGCATTTTAATGAAACATGTTGAATGCTTCAAGAATATGTCGGTTTCACTAGTTGTTGTTTGAGAACCATATTGGCCCGCCCGCGAGTATTAAATTGAACTGTTTATAACTTCTGAACATATGATCCTATAGAGCGTAATAAATTTGCATATTAATCAGCATGTTGCATGCTACAAGATTATATCGATTTCACTAGTTGTTGGTTGAGAACCATATTGGCCCGCCCGCGAAAATTAATTTGAACTGCTTATAACTTCTGAACAAATAATCGTAGAAAGCGTAATAATTTTGCATATTAATCAGCATGTTGCATGCTACAAGAATATATCGATTTCACAAATTGTTGGTTGAGATCCATATTGGCCCGCCCGCGAGTATTAAATTGAAATGTTTATAACTTCTGAACAAATGATCCTAGAGAGCGTAATAAATTTGCATATTAATCAGCATGTTGCATGCTACAAGAATATATCGATTTCACAAATTGTTGGTTGAGATCCATATTGGCCCGCCCGCGAAAATCAACTTGAACTGCTTATAACTCTTGAACAATTGATAGTAGAGAACAATTATTTGCATTTTAATGAAACATGTTGAATGCTACAAAAATATGTCGGTTTCACTAGTTGTTTTTAGAAAACCATTTTGGCGCGCCCGCTAAAACTAACTTCAACTCCTTATTACTTCTGAACAATTGATCGTAGAAAGCGTAATAATTTTGCATATTAATCAGCATGCTGCATGCTACAAGAATATATCGATTTCACTAGTTGTTGGTTGAGAACCATATTGGACCGCCCGCGAAAATCAATTTGAACTGCTTATAACTCCTGAACAATTAATCGTAGAGATCACAATTATTTGCATTTTAATGAAACATGTTGAATGCTACAAGAATATGTCGGTTTCACTAGTTGTTTTTAGAAAACCATATTGGCCCGCCCGCGAGTGTTAACTTGAACTGTTTATATCTTCTGAACAATTGATCGTAGAGAACACAATTATTTGCATTTCAATCAAACATGTTGTATGCTACAAGAATATGTCGGTTTCACTAGTTATTGTTTGAGAACCATTTTGGCCCGCCCGCCAAAACTAGCTTCAACTCCTTATAACTTCTGACCAAATGATCGTAGAGAGCGTTATAATTTTGCATATTAATCAGCATGTTGCATGCTACAAGAATTTATCGCCTTCATTGGTTGCTGGTTGAGAACCATATTGGCCAGCCCGCGAAAATTAAATTGAACTGCTTATAACTTCTGAACAATTGATCGTAGAGAACCCAATTATTTGCATTTAAATCAAAAATGTTGTATGCTACAAGAATATGTCGGTTTCACTAGTTATTGTTTGAGAACCATATTGGCCCGCCCGCGAAAATCATCTTGAACTGCTTATAACTCCTGAACAATTGATCGTAGAGAGCACAATTATTTGCATTTTAATGAAACATGTTGAATGCTACAAGAATATGTCAGTTTCACTAGTTGTTATTTGAGAACCATATTGGGCCGCCCGCGAGTATTAACTTGAACTGCTTATAACTTCTGAACAAATGATCGTAGAGAGCGTAAAAAATTTGCATATCAATCAGCATGTTGCATGCTACTAGAATATATCGATTTCACTAATTGTTGGTTGAAAAACATTAGCCCGCCCGCGTTAATCAACTAGAACTGCTTATAACTTCTGAACAATTGATCGTAGAGAACACAATTATTTGCATTTCAATCAAACATGTTGTATGCTAGAAGAATATGTCGGATTCACTAGTTATTGTTTGAGAACCATTTTGCCCGCCCGCCAAAACCAAATTCAACTCCTTATAACTTCTGAACAAATGATCGTAGAGAGCGTAATATTTTTGCATATTAATCAGAATGTTTCATGCTACAAGAATATATCGATTTCATTGGTTGTTGGCTGAGAACCATATTGGCCCGCCCGCGAAAATTAACTTGAACTGTTTATAACTTCTGAACAATTGATGGTAGCGTACACAATTATTTGCATTTTAATGAAACATGTTGAATGCTTCAAGAATATGTCGGTTTCACTAGTTGTTGTTTGAGAACCATATTGGCCCGCCCGCGAGTATTAAATTGAAATGCTTATAACTTCTGAACAAATGATCCTAGAGAGCGTAATAAATTTGCATATTAGTCAGCATGTTTCATGCTACAAGAATATATCGATTTTACAAGTTGTTGGTTGAGATCCATATTGGCCCGCCCGCGAAAATCAACTTGAACTGCTTATAACTCCTGAACAATTGATAGTAGAAAACAATTATTTGCATTTTAATGAAACATGTTGAATGCTACAAAAATATGTCGGTTTCACTAGTTGTTTTTAGAAAACCACTTTTGCCCGCCCGCTAAAACTAACTTCAACTCCTTATCACTTCTGAACAATTGATCGTAGAGAGCGTAATAATTTTGCATATTAATCAGCATGCTGCATGCTACAAGAATATATCGATTTCACTAGTTGTTGGTTGAGAACCATATTGGCCCGTCCGAGAGGATTAACTTGAACTGTTTATAACTTCTGAACAAATGATCCTAGAGAGCGTAATAAATTTGCATATTAATCAGCATGTTGCATGCTACAAGAATATATCGATTTCACTAGTTGTTGGTTGAGAACCATATTGGCCCGCCCGCGAAAATCAACTTGAACTGCTTATAACTCCTGAAAAATTGATCGTAGAGAACACAATTATTTGCATTTTAATGAAACATGTTGAATGCTACAAGAATATGTCGGTTTCACTAGTTGTTTTTAGAAAACCATATTGGCCGCCCGCGAGTATTAGCTTGAACTGTTTATAACTTCTGAACAATTGATCGTAGAGAACACAATTATTTGCATTTTAATGAAACATGTTGAATGCTTCAAGAATATGTCGGTTTCACTAGTTGTTGCTTGAGAACCATATTGGTCCGCCAGCGGGTATTAAATTGAAATGCTTATAACTTCTGAACAAATGATCTTAGAGAGCGTAATAAATTTTCATATTAATCAGCATGTTGAATGCTACAAGAATATGTCGGTTTCACTAGTTATTGTTTGATAACCATTTTGGCCCGCCCGCCAAAACTAACTTCAACTCCTTATAAATTCTGAACAAATGATCGTAGAGAGCGTAATAATTTTGCATATTAATCAGCATGTTGCATGCTACAACAATATATCGATTTCATTGGTTGTTGGTTGAGAACCATATTGGCCCGCCCGCGAAAATCAGCTTGAATTGCTTATAAATCCTGAACAAAATGATCGTAGACACCACAATTTATAGCATTTTAATCAAACATGTTGTATGCAACAAGAATATGTCGGTTTCACTAGTTGTTTTTAGAAAACCATATTGGCTCGCCCGCGAGTATTAACTTGAACTGTTTATAACTTCTGAACAAATGATCCTAGAGAGCGTAATAAATTTGCATATTAATCAGCATGTTGCATGCTACAAAATATATCGATTTCACTAGTTGTTGGTTGAGAACCATATTGGCCCGCCCGCGAAAATCAATTTGAACTGCTTATAACTTCTGAACAATTGATCGTAGAGATCACAATTATAATCATTTAAATCTAACATGTTATATGCTACAAGAATATGTCATTATCACTAGTTATTGTTTGAGAACCATATTGGCCCGCCCGCGAGTATTAAATTGAACTGCTTATAAGTTCTAAACAAATGATCGTAGAAAGCTCGATTGTTTTGCATATTAATAAACATGTAGCTAGCTACAAGAATATATAGATTTCACTAGTTATTGTATGAGAACCATGTTGGCCCACCCGCGAAAACTAATTCAACTGCTTACAATTTCTGAACAAATGATCGTAGAGAACACAATTATTTGCATTTTAATGAAACATGTTGTATGCTACAAGAATATGTCGGTTTTACTATTTGTTTTTTTAGAACAATATTGGCCCGCCCGCGAGTATTAACTTGTTCTGCTTATAACGTGTGAAAAAATTATCGTAGTGAGCGTAATAGTTTTGCATATTAATCAGCATTTTGCATGCTACAAGAATATACCGATTTCACTAGTTGTTGGTTGAGAACCATATTGGTCCGCCCTCGAAAATTAACTTGAACTGCTTATAACTTCTGAACAATTGATCGTAGAGAACCCAATTATTTGCATTTAAATCAAAAATGTTGTATGCTACAAGAATATGTCGGTTTCACTAGTTATTGTTTGAGAACCATTTTGGCCCGCCCGCCAGAACTAACTTCAACTCCTTATAACTTCTGAACAAATGATCTTAGAGAGCGTAATAATTTTGCATATTAATCAGCATGTTTCATGCTACAAGAATATATCGATTTCATTAGTTGTTGGTTGAGAACCATATTGGCCCGCCCGCGAAAATTAACTTGAACTGCAAATAACTTCTTAACAATTTATCGTAGCGAACACAATTATTTGCATTTTAATGAAACATGTTGAATGCTTCAAGAATATGTCGGTTTCACTAGTTGTTGTTTGAGAACCATATTGGCCCGCCCGCGAGTATTAAATTGAACTGTTTATAACTTCTGAACATATGATCCTATAGAGCGTAATAAATTTGCATATTAATCAGCATGTTGCATGCTACAAGAATATATCGATTTCACAAGTTGTTGGTTGAGATCCATATTGGCCGGCCCGCGAAAATCAACTTGAACTGCTTATAACTCCTGAACAATTGATCGTAGAGAACACAATTATTTGCATTTTAATGAAACATGTTGATTGCTACAAGAATATGTCGGTTTCACTAGTTTTTTTAGAAAACCATTTTGGCCCGCCCTCGAGTATTAACTTGAACTGTTTATAACTTCTGAACAAATGATCGTAGTGAGCGTAATAATTTTGCATATTAATCAGCATGTTGCATGCTACAAGAATATATCGATTTCATTAGTTGTTGGTTGAGAACCATATTGGCCCGCCCGCGGAAATAACTTGAACTGCTTATAACTTCTGAACAATTGATCGTAGCGACCACAATTATTTGCATTTTAATGAAACATGTTGAATGCTTCAAGAATATGTCGGTTTCACTAGTTGTTGTTTGAAAACCATATTGGCCCGCCCGCCGAAACTAATTTCAACTCCTTTTAACTTCTGAGCAAATGATCGAAGAGAGCTTAATAATTTTGCATATTAATCAGCATGTTTCATGCTACAAGAATATATCGATTTCATTAGTTGTTGGTTGAGAACCATATTGGCCCGCCCGCGAAAATTAACTTGAACTGCAAATAACTTCTTAACAATTTATCGTAGCGAACACAATTATTTGCATTTTAATGAAACATGTTGAATGCTTCAAGAATATGTCGGTTTCACTAGTTGTTGTTTGAGAACCATATTGGCCCGCCCGCGAGTATTAAATTGAACTGTTTATAACTTCTGAACATATGATCCTATAGAGCGTAATAAATTTGCATATTAATCAGCATGTTGCATGCTACAAGATTATATCGATTTCACTAGTTGTTGGTTGAGAACCATATTGGCCCGCCCGCGAAAATTAATTTGAACTGCTTATAACTTCTGAACAAATAATCGTAGAAAGCGTAATAATTTTGCATATTAATCAGCATGTTGCATGCTACAAGAATATATCGATTTCACAAATTGTTGGTTGAGATCCATATTGGCCCGCCCGCGAGTATTAAATTGAAATGTTTATAACTTCTGAACAAATGATCCTAGAGAGCGTAATAAATTTGCATATTAATCAGCATGTTGCATGCTACAAGAATATATCGATTTCACAAATTGTTGGTTGAGATCCATATTGGCCCGCCCGCGAAAATCAACTTGAACTGCTTATAACTCTTGAACAATTGATAGTAGAGAACAATTATTTGCATTTTAATGAAACATGTTGAATGCTACAAAAATATGTCGGTTTCACTAGTTGTTTTTAGAAAACCATTTTGGCGCGCCCGCTAAAACTAACTTCAACTCCTTATTACTTCTGAACAATTGATCGTAGAAAGCGTAATAATTTTGCATATTAATCAGCATGCTGCATGCTACAAGAATATATCGATTTCACTAGTTGTTGGTTGAGAACCATATTGGACCGCCCGCGAAAATCAATTTGAACTGCTTATAACTCCTGAACAATTAATCGTAGAGATCACAATTATTTGCATTTTAATGAAACATGTTGAATGCTACAAGAATATGTCGGTTTCACTAGTTGTTTTTAGAAAACCATATTGGCCCGCCCGCGAGTGTTAACTTGAACTGTTTATATCTTCTGAACAATTGATCGTAGAGAACACAATTATTTGCATTTCAATCAAACATGTTGTATGCTACAAGAATATGTCGGTTTCACTAGTTATTGTTTGAGAACCATTTTGGCCCGCCCGCCAAAACTAGCTTCAACTCCTTATAACTTCTGACCAAATGATCGTAGAGAGCGTTATAATTTTGCATATTAATCAGCATGTTGCATGCTACAAGAATTTATCGCCTTCATTGGTTGCTGGTTGAGAACCATATTGGCCAGCCCGCGAAAATTAAATTGAACTGCTTATAACTTCTGAACAATTGATCGTAGAGAACCCAATTATTTGCATTTAAATCAAAAATGTTGTATGCTACAAGAATATGTCGGTTTTACTATTTGTTTTTTTAGAACAATATTGGCCCGCCCGCGAGTATTAACTTGTTCTGCTTATAACGTGTGAAAAAATTATCGTAGTGAGCGTAATAGTTTTGCATATTAATCAGCATTTTGCATGCTACAAGAATATACCGATTTCACTAGTTGTTGGTTGAGAACCATATTGGTCCGCCCTCGAAAATTAACTTGAACTGCTTATAACTTCTGAACAATTGATCGTAGAGAACCCAATTATTTGCATTTAAATCAAAAATGTTGTATGCTACAAGAATATGTCGGTTTCACTAGTTATTGTTTGAGAACCATTTTGGCCCGCCCGCCAGAACTAACTTCAACTCCTTATAACTTCTGAACAAATGATCTTAGAGAGCGTAATAATTTTGCATATTAATCAGCATGTTTCATGCTACAAGAATATATCGATTTCATTAGTTGTTGGTTGAGAACCATATTGGCCCGCCCGCGAAAATTAACTTGAACTGCAAATAACTTCTTAACAATTTATCGTAGCGAACACAATTATTTGCATTTTAATGAAACATGTTGAATGCTTCAAGAATATGTCGGTTTCACTAGTTGTTGTTTGAGAACCATATTGGCCCGCCCGCGAGTATTAAATTGAACTGTTTATAACTTCTGAACATATGATCCTATAGAGCGTAATAAATTTGCATATTAATCAGCATGTTGCATGCTACAAGAATATATCGATTTCACAAGTTGTTGGTTGAGATCCATATTGGCCGGCCCGCGAAAATCAACTTGAACTGCTTATAACTCCTGAACAATTGATCGTAGAGAACACAATTATTTGCATTTTAATGAAACATGTTGATTGCTACAAGAATATGTCGGTTTCACTAGTTTTTTTAGAAAACCATTTTGGCCCGCCCTCGAGTATTAACTTGAACTGTTTATAACTTCTGAACAAATGATCGTAGTGAGCGTAATAATTTTGCATATTAATCAGCATGTTGCATGCTACAAGAATATATCGATTTCATTAGTTGTTGGTTGAGAACCATATTGGCCCGCCCGCGGAAATAACTTGAACTGCTTATAACTTCTGAACAATTGATCGTAGCGACCACAATTATTTGCATTTTAATGAAACATGTTGAATGCTTCAAGAATATGTCGGTTTCACTAGTTGTTGTTTGAAAACCATATTGGCCCGCCCGCCGAAACTAATTTCAACTCCTTTTAACTTCTGAGCAAATGATCGAAGAGAGCTTAATAATTTTGCATATTAATCAGCATGTTTCATGCTACAAGAATATATCGATTTCATTAGTTGTTGGTTGAGAACCATATTGGCCCGCCCGCGAAAATTAACTTGAACTGCAAATAACTTCTTAACAATTTATCGTAGCGAACACAATTATTTGCATTTTAATGAAACATGTTGAATGCTTCAAGAATATGTCGGTTTCACTAGTTGTTGTTTGAGAACCATATTGGCCCGCCCGCGAGTATTAAATTGAACTGTTTATAACTTCTGAACATATGATCCTATAGAGCGTAATAAATTTGCATATTAATCAGCATGTTGCATGCTACAAGATTATATCGATTTCACTAGTTGTTGGTTGAGAACCATATTGGCCCGCCCGCGAAAATTAATTTGAACTGCTTATAACTTCTGAACAAATAATCGTAGAAAGCGTAATAATTTTGCATATTAATCAGCATGTTGCATGCTACAAGAATATATCGATTTCACAAATTGTTGGTTGAGATCCATATTGGCCCGCCCGCGAGTATTAAATTGAAATGTTTATAACTTCTGAACAAATGATCCTAGAGAGCGTAATAAATTTGCATATTAATCAGCATGTTGCATGCTACAAGAATATATCGATTTCACAAATTGTTGGTTGAGATCCATATTGGCCCGCCCGCGAAAATCAACTTGAACTGCTTATAACTCTTGAACAATTGATAGTAGAGAACAATTATTTGCATTTTAATGAAACATGTTGAATGCTACAAAAATATGTCGGTTTCACTAGTTGTTTTTAGAAAACCATTTTGGCGCGCCCGCTAAAACTAACTTCAACTCCTTATTACTTCTGAACAATTGATCGTAGAAAGCGTAATAATTTTGCATATTAATCAGCATGCTGCATGCTACAAGAATATATCGATTTCACTAGTTGTTGGTTGAGAACCATATTGGACCGCCCGCGAAAATCAATTTGAACTGCTTATAACTCCTGAACAATTAATCGTAGAGATCACAATTATTTGCATTTTAATGAAACATGTTGAATGCTACAAGAATATGTCGGTTTCACTAGTTGTTTTTAGAAAACCATATTGGCCCGCCCGCGAGTGTTAACTTGAACTGTTTATATCTTCTGAACAATTGATCGTAGAGAACACAATTATTTGCATTTCAATCAAACATGTTGTATGCTACAAGAATATGTCGGTTTCACTAGTTATTGTTTGAGAACCATTTTGGCCCGCCCGCCAAAACTAGCTTCAACTCCTTATAACTTCTGACCAAATGATCGTAGAGAGCGTTATAATTTTGCATATTAATCAGCATGTTGCATGCTACAAGAATTTATCGCCTTCATTGGTTGCTGGTTGAGAACCATATTGGCCAGCCCGCGAAAATTAAATTGAACTGCTTATAACTTCTGAACAATTGATCGTAGCGAACACAATTATTTGCATTTTAATGAAACATGTTGAATGCTTCAAGAATATGTCGGTTTCACTAGTTGTTGTTTGAGAACCATATTGGTCCGCCAGCGGGTATTAAATTGAAATGCTTATAACTTCTGAACAAACGATCTTACAGAGCGTAATAAATTTTCATATTAATCAGCATGTTGAATGCTACAAGAATATATCGATTTCACTAGTTGTTGCATGAGAAACATATTGTCCCGCCCGCGAAAATTAATTGGAACTGCTTATAACTTCTGAACAAATGATCTTAGAGAGCGTAATAAATTTGCATATTAAACAGCATGTTGCATGCTACAAGAATATATCGATTTCACTAGTTGTTGTTTGAGAAATATATTGGCCTGCCCGCGAAAATTAACTTGAACTGCTTATAACTTCTGAACAATTGATCGTAGAGCACACAATTATTTGCATTTCAATCAAACATGTTGTATGCTACAAGAATATGTCGGTTTCACTAGTCATTGTTTGAGAACCATTTTGGCCCGCCCGCCAAAACTAACTTCAACTCCTTATAAATTCTGAACAAATGATTGTAGAGAGCGTAATAATTTTGCTTATTAATCAGCTTGTTGCATGCTACAACAATATATCGATTTCATTGGTTGTTGGTTGAGAACCATATTGGCCCGCCCGCGAAAATCAACTTGAACTGCTTATAACTCCTGAACAATTGATCGTAGAGACCACAATTAATAGCATTTTAATCAAACATGTTGTATGCAACAAGAATATGTCATTTTCACTAGTTATTGTTTGAGAACCATATTGGCCCGCCCGCGAGTATTAAATTGAACTGCTTATAAGTTCTGAACAAATGATCGTAGAAAGCTCGATTGTTTTGCATATTAATAAACATGTAGCTAGCTACAAGAATATATAGATTTCACTAGTTATTGTTTGAGATCCATGTTGGCCCACCCGCGAAAACTAATTCAACTGCTTACAATTTCTGAACAAATGATCCTAGAGATCCCAATTATTTGCATTTTATTGAAACATGTTGTATGCTACAAGTATATGTCGGTTTTACTATTTGTTTTTTTAGAACCATATTGGCCCGCCCGCGAGTATTGACTTGTTCTGCTTATAACGTCTGAAAAAATTATCGTAGTGAGCGTAATAGTTTTGCATATTAATCAGCATTTTGCATGCTACAAGAATATATCAATTTCACTAGTTGTTGGTTGAGAACCATATTGGTCCGCCCTCGAAAATTAACTTGAAGTGCTTTAAACTTCTGAACAATTGATCGTAGAGAACACAATTATTTGCATTTAAATCAAACATGTTGTATGCTACAAGTTATGTCGGTTTCACTGGTTATTGTTTGAGAACCATTTTGGCCCGCCCGCCAAAACTAACTTCAACTCCTTATAACTTCTGAACAAACGATCGTGGAGAGCGTAATAATTTTGCATATTAATCAGCATGTTTCATGCTACAAGAATATATCGATTTCATTAGTTGTTGGTTGAGAACCATATTGGCCCGCCCGCGAAAATTAACTTGAACTGCTAATAACTTCTGAACAATTGATCGTAGCGAACACAATTATTTGCATTTTAATGAAACATGTTGAATGCTACAAAAATATGTCGGTATCACTAGTTGTTTTTAGAAAACCATTTTGGCCCGCCCGCTAAAACTAACTTCAACTCAAATTCAACTCCTTATAACTTCTGAACATTTGATCGTAGAAAGCGTAATAATTTTGCATATTAATCAGCATGCTGCATGCTACAAGAATATATCGATTTCACTAGTTGTTGTTTGAGAACCATATTGGCCCGCCCGCGAAAATCAACTTGAACTGCTTATAACTCCTGAACAATTGATCGTAGAGAACACAATTATTTGCATTTTAATGAAACATGTTGATTGCTACAAGAATATGTAGGTCTCACTAGTATTTTAGAAAAAATTTTTGGCCCGCCCGCGAGTATTAACTTGAACTGTTTATAACTTCTGAACAAATGATCGTAGTGAGCGTAATAATTTTGCATATTAATCAGCATATTGCATGCTACAAGAATATATCCATTTCACTAGTTGTTGGTTGAGAACCATATTGGCCCGCCCTCGAAAATTAAATAGAACTGCTTATAACTTCTGAACAATTGATCGCAGAGAACACAATTATTTGCATTTCAATGAAACATGTTGTATACTACAAGAATATATCGGTTTCACTAGTTATTGTTTGAGAACCTCTTTGTCCCGCCCGCCAAAACTAACTTCAACTCCTTATAACTTCTGAACAAATGATCGTAGAGAGATTAATAATTTTGCATATTAATCAGCATGTTGCATGCTACAAGAATATATCGATTTCATTAGTTGTTGGTTGAGAAGCATATTGGCCCGCCAGCGGAAATTAACTTGAACTGCTTATAACTTCTGAACAATTGATCGTAGCGAACACAATTATTTGCATTTTAATGAAACATGTTGAATGCTTCAAGAATATGTCGGTTTCACTAGCTGTTGTTTGAGATCCATATTGGCCCGCCCGCGAATATTAAATTGAACTTCTTATAACTTCTGAACAAATGATCTTAGAGAGCGTAATAAATTTGCATATTAATCAGCATGTTGCATGCTACAAGAGTAGAGTAGGTGGCCGGGTTCGCAAACCGAAAATGAGGCTCGGTGAGGCTCGCCTTAATGGATTTCTCTCGTAAGGCATGAGCCTTATTTTCTTGCAGTGTTGCCAACTCACCCCAAGAATATTTCACCATGTGATATTTTACAGGCGAAGCTAACCTACAAATGGGAGTTGGCAACACTGGCAACATCAATTGCGGTTCAGTGTTGCCAACTCACCTCAAGAATATTTCACCATGTGATATTTTACATTCGAAGCTAACGTAGTGTAGTAGGTGAAATGGGCGACTCTGGCGACGTCATTTGACCTACTTTTTATTTTACGACGTTTTACGCACTAAACTAACCTACAATGAAAGAAAAGTGGACAGAAAAAGCTCTAACATCACTTTTTAAGCTATTTTTTACCCCTATTACAAAAAAAGGAGAGAGAGAGAGAGAGAGTGAGAGAGGAGGACGAGTTAAACAACCGACCAAGAATATTTCACCATGTGATATTTTACAGGCGAAGCTAACCTACAAATGGGAGTTGGCAACACTGGCAACATTAATTGGCGATCAGTGTTGCCAACTCACCTCAAGAATATTTCACCATGTGATATTTGACAGGCGAAGCTAACCTACGAATGGGCAACACCGACTAGTGGAGGTAGCCGGGTTCACCAGCATCAATTGGCGATCAGTGTTGCCAACTCACCCCAAGAATATTTCACCATGTGATATTTTACAAGCGAAGCTAACCTACGAATGGGCAACACTGACTAGTGGAGGTGGCCGGGGTTGCGTCCGAATCAGCAGCAGATGTCACCTGCACCGTTACATCCGGGGACTCAGCCAATCTCTGTTGTCCGAATTTGCGGTAGACGTGGAGTTGGAGGGAAGAGCAGAGAGGCGCGACAGATGCACGCTGGCGCTGTGACGCTGCGCTTGGCAGCCATATTCTAATTTTTATTTTGTACAGGCAATATTTACTGATTAGAGGATGTAAAACTCAGTTATATTTTAATATTTTATCGATAATGAATGCAGAAAAATTGTAAATGATGAAATAGCGTGTTATATTTTAAATATGAGTAGTTAGGTGGAAATTATTTTGTTTGTTTGCGCCCCACGCGGTGGGTGAAGTTCGGGCTGACACCTGGCGGGGAAAGTGACAGGCGTACTACAAGGGGGACATGCAGATTCGGACGACTTGGACGTGACTTCGACGGCACGCGAGAGCAATGGGGAGAGAACGGGATGGAGTGCTTGCCAATCCGGACACGGCTTTTGTAAACCTCTCTCGCGGGAACGATGTGCTGCACATGCATACGTGCGCGTGCGCACCTGTATTGTGACGCAAACAAACAAAATAATAATAATTGTTGTTTTTTTAGAATACCTGGCCCCTATAACCTCGCCAGGGTGCGTGGTGCCCAACCCAAAAAAGGTTCTAACGGCTGCGGCTCTAAATAACCACACCTTGTAGAGTTTCACGTGTTTTTTTTTTTTCCCCCAAACTTCCATGAAACCCTACAGAGGACCTCCGTAATGCATGCAACGTGTACTAACGACTCTAGTGTTATTTTGATGTTGTAATATTTTTGGATATAGAGTTTTATTGTGAGATATAGATAAAAATAATTATGTTTATTATAATATTTTTTTGATGAAGATGGAGAATGTATGTGTGTGTGTTACAAATAAAGTTGCATGCTTTTTTTCTAGTGTGTGTGTATGTGTTTTTGATGTTTCGACAGCATCTGAAACGATAAAAAAGAATTTTATTGTTAATTTTCTTGTGTAAAAAAAACAACAACAAATTTTTTTTGTGCAATCTACAAGATTGGTTGAAAAATATATTAGTGGGCAATAAAATCTGAAGAAGATTTGTGTCTAGCAAAAATAAGCTAAATAGAATTACACATGCATACAATATTTATTTATTTTTCTATCTACAATCATATTTTTCTTATATATTTTTTTTAATTTTTTTTATAGGGTTGATTAAAGCACATATTTGAGGAAGACAACACTACCCATATATAAATAAACCCCTCAAACTAACACCAATTAGAATTAGCTTACAAAATTTTTCTCATAAGGCATTTTTTTTTGTTTTGTAAACACTCTACCACCAACAGATCACATATAAATAAACATACCCCGAAAAGAAAAAATGCGCTCCATGAAAAGTTGCCCTGTGTGTAAAAGAACTATATCAAGCAAAAATTTTGAAAGACATTGTCGCACCTGCGTGCCAGGCAAGCATTTGGCTGCCACCGAACTGTGTTCCGGATGCAATAAACACATTACAATTGCGTATGCCAAGAAGCATAAGCTTATTTGTCTAAGCGAAAATACATCTGGGGCCCAGCCTTCGACCTCCACCAAGAGGAAGGCAGAAGCAGCCTCCATCAATGCACTACCCGCTAAACGCGTCAAGCCTTCGATAAAAGCAGACCAGTCTGCTTTCGGTGGAATATTAGGAGATTATGTTCAATTGTCGGATGGCTCTTGCGATGTTCGTAGCTTTTTAGAGGAGAAGCGAGCAGAAATAGTTTCTATTTTTAGTAATGCACTGGCTACGCACTCCTCCACTAAATTCTACGCATCGCTTCGTTGCTGGTACAAGAAGTCGTCTGATGAAATTTACAGCTTCTGCCACAACACCAAGGCGAAGACGCTGCATCTGGCGGATGTCAACAACCTCGAGGACATCTACAACAAGTTTGTCAAGGAGCTGGTGGCAAAGCAAGAAGAACATCAAGCCAAGGGCTCGGGGGGTTCGCTGTGTGGTGAGCGTCACGAACTGCGCGTCAAACTTTGCAAGTTTGTGCCTCTCTCCGCCTCCAGCTACGTCCCCTTACCACCTGACATCGCGAAAAAGAATGCCGTCCTGAACATTCAGAACAGTGACGCCAAGTGTTTTCTCTGGTCGGTGCTTGCAGCATTGCACCCTGTCCACTGGAAAAACCATCCACACCGAGTTAACCACTACCTACCCTACAAGCCAGAGCTGGAAGATGCCATTGCTGGGATCAACTACCCGGTGGAGGTCTCGGACATTCGCAAGTTCGAGGCCCGTACACACAACCCTCGGTTGGCCATCAACGTTTATGGCCTCACTGACGAAAATGTGGTGTACCCTATCCGGGTGAGCGACGTAGACAACGACGGTGTGCAGGAAATTCATCTTCTGCTCATCAAGGACGAGACCCATCACCATTACACCCTCATCCGCTCCCTCTCTCGGCTTGTTTCGAGCCAGCTGAGCAGTGATAGTCACCACATAGAAGTTTGTCCCAGGTGCTTGTCTATATTTCGTAATCGAGAACGGCAGGATTACCAGCGCATCAGAGGTCGCAACATCGCTGCCGAGAAGCTTGCTAACCACAAGCTCTACTGCAATGCCAACGAACCTGGGCTGGCAGACTTGCCCGAACCTGGCACCGTGGAGCGTTTCCACATGCACGGTGCCATGGTAGAGCACCCTGCCATCATCATTGCGGATTTCGAGGCCTTCCTCAAACCCCTGTCCACTTGCAATCCCGATCCTGAAGTTTCTTCTACCACCCCTTACCAACTCCACGAGGCATCCAGTTTTGCATACGTTGTCGTGCGACGAGACCAACACATTGCCCCCGAGCCCTACGTGTACCGTGGTCGAGACGCAGCCAAACACTTCCTCGAGAAAATGGTTGTGGAAGCCAACGAGATAGGGAAGGTGCTGTTGACCCCCAAGTCTATGCTCCCACTGTCCCCCGACGATCAACGTAGACACGACGAGGCCATCGCTTGCCCTGTCTGCGTCAAGGAGTACACCACCAAAAACCATAAAGTCCGACACCACGATCACTTTAACGGTAGGTACGTTGGTCCTTGGTGCAACGACTGCAACCGCTTGGCCCGGGACCCGCGCTTCATCCCTGTGTTTTTTCACAATGGCTCGGGGTACGACTTTCACCACCTGATCAAGCATCTTGGGTACGACAACGAGCGAATCAACGTCCTGGCGCAGAACGAGGAGCGTTACATCAGTGTGAGCAAATGGGTTCGAATCCCAGAATCCGACTCTACCGTCGAACTTCGCTTCCTCGACTCCCTGAGGTTCCTCCCAGCCAGCCTCGATGCTCTTGCGGGGAAGCTTAGCGACGAGAAAATGCTCATCACCTCTGCGAATTTTCCGAACTTGGGCGCCAGTCTCTTCAGGCGTAAGGGGGTCTACCCCTACGAATACGTCACCGACTCTACCAAGTTTGCGGAGACGTCGCTTCCTCCTCGAGCAAACTTCTATAGCAAACTGCGAGGCTCGGGCATCTCTGAGGATGACTATAACCATGCTCAGTCCATGTGGCGCGAGCTGGATTGCCAAAATCTCGGAGACTACCACGACGCCTACCTCAGACTTGATGTGACGCTCCTTGCCGACGTGATCCAGGCGTTTCGTGCAACTGCGAAGACCATCTATTACCTGGATCCCGCCTACTTCTATAGTCTCCCCGGACTGGCATGGTCAGCCATGTTTCTGGTGACGAAAATTGAGCTCGAGCTTTTTTCGGACGTGGACATGATGCTGTTTGTGGAACGTGCCGTGCGGGGTGGAATGGTCCAGGTGTCGCAGCGACACTCGCACGCCAACAATCACCACATGGCCACCGGTTACGACTCCACCCAACCGTCGAGCTACATCATGTACACGGACGTTAATAACCTCTACGGACACTCCATGATGCAGCCACTCCCTTTTAGAGGTTTCGAGTGGGCTGATCCCTCCAACTTCGACGTTGAAGGTTTCAACGATGAGGAATGGGGATTTTTTGCCGAGGTGGACCTTGAGTTCTCCGAGAAGCTGCAGGATTTGTTCTGCGATCTTCCCCCTGCACCCGAGTTCAAGTGTCCACCCGATTCCAACCAGAAGAAGCTCGTCATGGACTTCGAGCCCAAAGAGCGTTATGTCCTGCACTACCAAAACCTCCGGTGGTTGATGAAGCAAGGGGTTACCGTCCGCACAGTACATGAAGTTTTGATGTTCGAGCATTCTCAATGGTTGAGGTCATACATCGAGCTCAACACCGAACATCGTACAGTCGCCACTTCTGATTTCGATCGCGATTTCTTCAAGTTAATGAACAATGCGGTGTTTGGGAAAACTATGGAGAATGTGCGAAATCATGTAGATGTGAGGCTAATATCAAACAAAGTACAATGTCGCAGGCTCGTAGCAAACCCGTTATTTAAATCGAGGACTATTTATAATGAGCAGCTTGCTCTAGTGCATATGAGGAAGAACAAGGTGATGCTCAACAAGCCAATTTATGTTGGTGCCTCAGTATTAGACCTGAGCAAACTGCACATGTTTCAAATATATTATGGGATACTACGCCAGCACTATAACGACAATATCAACCTACTCTACACGGACACAGATAGTTTGATGTACCACGTCCACTCACCCGATGCGTACAGGGACATAGCCACGGTACCAGCTTTTGTGAACCTCTTTGACACGTCAGGCTATCCCCAGCCAAACCGATACAAAATCCCGACTTGCAACAAGAAGAAGCCTGGCAAACTCAAAGACGAGAAGAACGGTGATATAATTCTCGAGTTTGCAGGTCTTCGCGCCAAGGCCTATACCATCAAAGCTGAGGGCAGCGTTACCAAGAAGGCCAAGGGTGTCGGCAGACAGGTGGTTCGGGAGCATCTCACATTCGAGGACTTCGTGGATTGCCTCAAGACCAGGTCGTCGGTTCTAAGAGCAGAACAGCGCATCCAGAGCGTCGACCATGTGTTGACCACCAACAAAGTGAGGAAGATTGCTCTGGATCCCAACGACGACAAAAGGTGCGTCCTCGAGTGTGGAATCCACACACTGCCGTGGGGGCACTATCGCTTAGCAGAAAGCAAAACCTGCAACATATGCCCATCTTCAACAGAAGATTCATAAAACAAAACAAAAAAAAACAAAAAAAAAACAAAAAAAAAAAAAAAACATTTTGTTAGTCATTACAAAAAAAAAACACTGACTGTTATTACAAAAAAACTTTGACCGTATTTTAAATAACCAGCATAATATGAATCTTTTTGGTTTCCGAAAACAAACCAACATGGAGACTGTACACCGCGCGACGACAGATCATGAATTTCTACCTTCCATGTTAACTAAACTCAACGGTCTACTGATTGTTCACCTTAACAGCATTTGGACGAAATTGGATGACGATGTGGGCAAGATGTTTTACGTCTTCAACAATAATTTACATTTTTACAAAATTCCGATCGATGGAAAACTTCAAATCACCGTGAATCCGGAAAACGTAGGTGAAATCAAAATATCTACCGGCAAGAACATTTTTCGAATCAAGCACGACAAGATGCTTTCTAACATTACGTACGATGTTTCTGCAGGAGATTGTTTATACGTGGAACTCCTAGGAGATTACGACAAACTCATTCCTCTCTTCGTAGAATTACGAATCGTCTATCCTATTATAAATAACCGTTAACCAAAATGCCTAACGATATTTTCGGCCACACCAAACGTGTAGACCACGCAGAAGAGATTCTCATGTTGGACGTCAGAATTAAAAAGTTGAGGAGCGATTTGATCGCTTTGCAGGAGACCTTAAACAAAAGTTTAGAGTCGGAGATTGCTACGCTCCAAACGCAATGTCTGGACCCCATTCTGAAAATCGATTCCGAACTGAAAACGCTCATAAAAAATTATGTCGACGTACCTTCTTACGACAACGTTCAAAATATACAGTTGAGCGTGGATAAGCTTCAAAATGATTTGGCCAAATTACAACAATTTCAATCGAAAAATGAAGATTTGGAAAAATTGAAACTCGAAATCGAAGAACGAACTTCCGCAATCGAAAAGAATTTCTCTGAACTTCAAACCGTCGTGAAGGATATTGATGTAGAACGCTTGCATGTTGTCGTTTCCAAATTACAAGAAGAATTCGCCAGCACGTTGGAAGAAATTAAATCCAAGTTACAGACTTTGGAAGATACCATGACGAACCTACCATCGTCAGACGAACTGCAGGTCATCGGCAAAAGCGTCGCGAACATAAAAATTCAATTGGAGGCTTATCAAGATTTCGAACACATTCAAACCACCATCGCTACGCTTCAGGCGTCTCTGGAGTTGATCAACGAAGAAATTAAAAATATTCACGCTGAAGCAAGTGCGTTGACGAGCATACAAGACACGTTGAGCACGGTTCAGCAGAAGATCGAATATTTAGAAAATTTGAACGTCGAATCAAACCTTGCTCATTTTCATCACGTACTGGACAACATACAGGGTGACTTGGAATCGTTACAGACGAGCGTACCTTCGAGCGAAGATTTGGAAAAATTGAAAACGGCGGTGACGGCACTATCCGATTCGAGCGACATCAAAAATTCATTAAGCGATCTCGAGAGTAGGGTTGCCAATCTCCCCACCTCAAAAGAATTACACGCTTTGAAAAGGAGCATATCACGTATGCTGAAACGACTGGAAACGGAAACGGCGAACGTGGAACAGATTCGAGACGAACTTGCTTCGCTGGTGTCGACGCTGCCCACTTCGCAGAGCGTCGCCGACCTTCACACGCAGTTTACCGAGATGCGAAGCATCGTGAACGATCTTACCGAGAAAAGTTCGAAATTGAATCAAGTCGAGAACCTTCAGAGTATCGTCGTCAACATCAGAGATCAAGTTGGAGTGCTGGAATCCACGCAGGAATCGACGCTGGCCTCTTTCGGTGCCAAATTACAAGAACTCAACGAAAACTTCAAGCAGTTGAACGTGGAAGTGAAAATCAAACCGTCATTTTCTACAGTAACAGATACCATCGTCGAACATTTGTTGCCCGTACAAAATACACTGGGACAGCTTCACAGCAACCTCGTTACCGTCGATACTAAATTCGCTAAACTGCATTCTCTGCAAGCCATCGAAATCAACAGCGTACCCAATCAACAGAGAATCTCCACCTTCGTCGAAGGTAACAAACTGTACATGTTACATCCTTATCATCCGTACTACAAGTTTCTCCTCGATGGCACAATTCAGATAAATGAATTTTCGTACTGGTCTCACGGCAGAAAAGCTAGCGTTCCCACCATGACCTTGATATCGAATCGTGGTGTCCAGAAAGCAGGAAACATTCCTCTGGCACGTTGGAACGAAACGCGCAACGTATATGAAATACACGAAGACGAAGATCTCACCGTTTTTGACGTGAGTGCCGGCGATAAGCTGATTATTCAAAACACGAGCGAAGTGCCACCCTCTTTGAATCCCATCACGCTGGTGCTTCTCTTCAAACGTAATCTCTAAAAAAATGTCTAGGCAAGCCATCGTCCAAGAATTGCATAAACCTGCACGCCGCAACTACGAACGTTTGGCGGTGGTGACCAAGGGAATCGATGACCTCTGGCAAAGTGACCTCGTGGAGATGAGTAGCGGCAATCTAAAAAATGTGCATAAATTGAACAAGGGCAACAAGTACCTCCTCACCGTCATAGACACATTTTCGAAGTTCGCGTGGGCTCTACCTTTGAAGGCGAAAACGGGAACGTGCGTCACGGAAGCATTCAAGACAATTTTTCGCAAAAGCGGCAGACGACCACGGTTTTTGCAAACGGACAACGGTAAAGAATTTTACAACGCCGTATTCCAAAAGTTTATTCAAAAACATGGCATTCGACATTATTCGACTTTCAGTCACATCAAAGCCAGCATCGTGGAAAGATTTAATCGAACCTTGAAAACACACATGTGGAAACGATTCGCGCTTCGGGGAAATTACAAATGGGTCGACATTCTGCCGGATCTCATCGATACCTATAATGATAGGGTACACAGAACGATAGGCATGAAGCCAGCTGACGTTACGAAATCTGACGAGCAGCGTTTAATTTCTACAGTTTACTGTCCAAAGTACACTCCCACGACAAAAAAACCTAAATACAAAATTGGAGACCAGGTGAGGGTCAGTAAATTGAAGCGAACGTTCGACAGGGGGTTCACAAAAAATTGGAGCACGGAACTTTTTACCATGGTTCGAGTTCTACCCGGAAACCGTCACACGTATATAATAAAAGATAGTAGTGGCGAGATTTTGAAAGGAAGATTTTACGAGGAGGAACTCTCTAAAACGAAATACCCCGACACGTACCTCATCGAAAAAGTTTTGCGTAAGAGAGGCGACAAACTTTTGGTGAAATGGCTGGGACTTCCGGACACGAGTTGGATCGATTCAAACGAAGTGATTCTATGAGTGCGTGGAATGTGGTGAAGCGTCTACCGAATTCGAAAAATCAAACAAAAAGAAACGGTGAGTTGCTCCCCGACAGCATTCGCTGTCTGATCGTAGGTCCTTCGGGGTGTGGGAAAACAACACTGCTCGTGGACAATTTTCTCCTCGCACCGAATTGGTTAGATTGGAAGAACAGGCACCTCTACGTATTTTCGAAAAGTCTCGAACAAGTGAAATACAAGCAGCTGATAAAACTGTACGATGGTCTGGACATTGCAACGTTCTCTTCGGAAATAAAACCACTCGACGATTGTCGTGAAAATTCAGTCGTTGTGTTCGACGATGTCATCCTGGAAAATCAAAATGAAATTCGCAACTTTTTCACACAAGGTCGTCACAAAGGAATGGATTGCTTCTTCCTAGCTCAAACGTTTTCCAAAATTCCAAAACAGTTAGTACGTGACAACGCTAATTTCATATGTTTGTTTCGTCAAGATCACACCAACCTCAAGCACGCGTACGATGACTACGTAGGCGGAGACATGAACTACAATCAATTTTCGGAACGCTGCTGCTCCCACTGTTGGAACAGTGACGATTTCGGATTCGCAACGATCGACATGACGAGAAAACCCAACGAGGGAAAATACAGAAACAAAATCAACAACTTTCTAAACGTTGCAACGTTGTGAGAAACGACGTGTATAAATAACGTTATGACGAAACGAAAAATCGAAGACGAAAATCTCAAGCTTCGCGATTACCTTGCGAAACGCTTCAAAGGTTGGAAATCCGAGAATCGCGGATTCTACGAAGAGAAGAAACGTCAAGATCAAACTGTGATCGACGCCATCAGCGATCTAGGTAAAGAAATTAAAGGCGTCACGGAACAAAATAAAAATTTGATCAACGAACTCGTACCACTTGCAGCTAAAAGTTACACCGTACCCACGCCCATTTCGAGCATTCCTTCGACGCCGTTCGAACTAAGAGACGTACCGGCACGACGTCAAGCCATAAGCAGCACGTCTTCGGATAAAATCGAGTTGGGACCTTTGGCACGAGACTACCTGAGCACAGGGAAGTTCGACAAGGATGAAGTGTTCGGATTGTATCCGAGCATGGAGAGCAACGAGGGTGTGGTTTGGAAGATTGGGAAATCGAAAGTCACCTTCGAAGGCAACGACATTAAAGTTAATTTAGGCGAGAAGGATAGTTGGAACAGGTATCCGGGTACGGTGGGACTGTGGGAACTCGTTGCCAAAAAGCAGCCGAAAGATTACACCGACGAAGATTACCAAAGTTACAAGGAAATTTTGATCATGACGGATGCCTTGTACCAAAACAACGACGCCTCGCAGAATAGGGTGAAATCGAGCAGCGGTGAGAAGTACAGAAATCTCATTAAACCGATTTGGAACCAGGTCAAAACAGGCAGCGGCGTCAAACTCTACAACACGTTACCCAAAGAATTCGTTTGGGTGGACGACGTGCGCAAGCTCATAGACCGATTGTTGGTTATTGCAGGAGAGGAGAATGCAGGCAATCGTAATTTCTACAACGAGAAGGTTGGCATCGTGGACATGATCAGCACAAAACTTTCCAACTTCATCGTGAACGACGACAAGGGCATAGGTTACCTCATCAAAATTATCAACACGCTGCCTCCGAGATTCTGGAACGTGGCCGAAGGAAGAGGACTCGTGAACGACATCATCAACAAGTTACCTTTCGAGATGCATTTACCTGGCTACCAGTACTGCGGACCGGGTACCAAACTCGAGAAAAGATTGGAGAGAGGAGACAGGGGTGTGAATCCGTTGGACGCCGCATGCAAAGATCACGACATTGCTTACAACACCACTCGCACCGATCTGGATGCACGTCACGAAGCAGACAGAAAGTTAGAGCACGCAGCTTTCGAAAGATTCGTCAGCAGAGATGCTTCGCTGGGAGAAAGAGTTGCAGCACTGGGCACCACCATCGCTATGAACACAAAACAAAAACTTGGGTGGGGTATATAAATAACATACAGTAAAAAAAAAAACACATCATGTCTGGTATAACCGTCTTGCCACACGAACTGTTGTGTAAAATTTTTAAACACGCAGTAAACGGAGATGTTAATAAACTTTTAATCATAGCGAGATCAACGCCGGAATTTCGCATCCCTTGTGAAATGGCTGTTAAGGATTATCTTCGGGAAATTAGCGGCATGAGGTGCGATGATCTCGACACTCTTCTTTCGATCGCAGGGGAAAAATTAAACGAGAGGATGGACGAACTGCACGAGGCGAGGCAGGGAAGAAGACGATACACGGATGATTGGCGTAGATCTAAACAAGAGACGGAAGATATTATCACGCACATCATCGTGTTTTCCGAAGCACGAACTTTTTTCCTCTGTCGAAAATTTGATATATAAATAACACACACACTGAAAATTTCTCTTCAATATGACGACTGAAAAAATGAGTGACTTTCAAGCATTAAAACAAATGCTAAATTTGTCAGTAGAGTATGTAAAAATTCAGGAATTAGAAGTGGACAAACCTTACACGATAACTTCCGGTTCAATTGTTTCTACCCAGTATGGTCCCAAGGCGCGTTTGCTGCTCAACGCACAATACAGTCTATTTTTACCAGATCGATACGCTAACATGTTATCCGACGAGAAGCTAGCTATTTTAATCGAGAACAAAACTCAAATCGTGTACAAGGGTACAAAGGAACTTCTTGGTAAGAAAACAAAGCACGTAATAGAATTTGTGTAACGGCTCTGCGCGGAGTATATCCTTGAAAAAAAAATTACACGGAACAAAAAAAATCTCAGAACATTTATATATAAATAACATACCGAAAAAAAATTACACAAAACAAAAAAAATCTCAAAACATATATATAAATAACATACCGTGAAGATAACATATAGAGCATCAACATGAAGCCCAAAGGTGTCGTGTACCAGATACCTTACTCCAATCTGAAAAATCTAGGTACCCTCGATGGTTTACTCACCAAAAAACAACGCGAGAAGAAACGTTCTTGCTTGATGAAAGGACACGGAATGAAATTACTTCTCAGCACACCTCAATTGAGACGCTTGCAGCGTTCGCGGAAACAGCAAAAAATCGGAGGTTTCATATTCAGCATCCCAGCCATCCTTGCGGCATTGGGGGCCGTTGGAAGTTTGGCCGGCGGAAGCGCCGCCATCGCGAAAACCGTCATCGACTCGAAAAAAAACAAAGCCGAGTTGGAAGAACAGAAACGTCACAACCTGGCCATGGAGAAGAAGGGGAAAGGTATAACCAAAAAGCAAAAAAGCAACCTCGATGCTTTGAAAAAATATAAAAAAAAGAAGAAGCCCTGTCCAACTTCGATATTGAATCTCTAATCGAACTGTTGGGAATAAAAAACTTCAGGGGTGTTTTCATGTCCGATTCTCTACCCTCTGCTGTGAAGAAAAAGGAGTATGGCGTGGTCAACCTGGACAGTTACAAAAATCCTGGTACACATTGGATATGCTACCTCAAAATCGACGATAACAATGCATTTGTTTTCGATTCGTTCGGTGGCACACCACCTGCCAGGTTGGTGAAGTATCTCAGTGTTGCCAACCTCTACTACAATGACAAACGCATCCAGGGTTTCACCGATGTTAACTGCGGCCACCTATGCCTTTCCGTTCTCGCATACATGTCTAAAATAAATAACCCGTCGGTGGAACATTTTCAGAAAGCATTGTGGAACCTGAAACACGATGGGCGTGTTCCATCTCACGAGCGAATCTTCAATCTTGAAACTCACGCTGCACGACGACATCGTCTATCCTAAATCCGTAGCTCTGCGTGCATTCTACAGCATGTACCTCATACCTAACGTCACGCAGCACAATAATAAAATTAGTGTCGGAAACGAACACATCGTCGTCACGCCAGGCCAATACAATCTTTCCACTTTGCAAGCTCAGTTACCCAAAGGCACGTACCTTTCTCAAAATTCGGTCACGCACAGAGTGGAAATCGTGTCGGCAACGGAGACCGTGGACCTGGGCACCATGGGAGAACTTTTAGGTTTCGAGAACGACACCAAACTCGAAGCTGGCATCAAGCACACGGCAACCAACATTCCTAAATTTCTAGCCATAGAGACTCTGAACGTTCACTGCAACGTGGCGGAAGGCATGATCACGAAATCCTCGGACAGATTGTTAGGAAGTCACAAGCAGACGGGAATCATAGCCACTTTCAAACCCAGTTCCGAATTCATGGAACCGATCATCTACACACCCTCTTCGCCGATCTATTTTCCAGTATGTCGCAACCGCATAGACGACATAGAGTTGGTGGTGACAAACGAGAAAGGAGACGTGGTGGATTTTGCAGGTGCAACGACCACTGCCATCGTGGAGATCAACGTATAATAAATAACACACATAGTGAAAAAAAAAATGGAGCAAATCGAAAGTTACGAATTGCAATCTTTCCCTCCCAACCGTCGCACGTTCGCCAATCTCAACGAAGCGAACAGGGAGATCGAATACGACGTGGACGTAGGGGATGGGTTCGTTCATCCTCACAGAGCGGACCTCTACATTCAATTCGACGTGGTGAAGAAAGAAAGCGGAGAAGCGTTTCCGCCCAATGCCAATTTGAAACTGGTGGACAACTTCGTACCTCACCTGTTCTCGCAGGTGGAGGTGAGGAAACACAACACCGTCATCGACAGAATAGATTATCCAGGCATCACGTCGACGGCAGTGGGAACATTGAAATTATCCAAAACGGACGCGGCATACTATCAAGGGGGAGGATTCGAAGCGGGGACCAAAATATCGACGACAAGTCACACAGTGCTTTTTCCCATGCGTCTGCTGCCGGGATTCTTCTCGGACTACAAAGAGATCATGTGGAAGGGGGGATTGCGCGTCACTTTTCGAAGAGCAGCCAACGACAACGACGCGCTGATGCGATACACCAACTTGAACGCCGACGGCACGCCGATAGCCAACACATTACCCGAAGCAGCCAAGTGCGTCATCCGGAGCATGGAGTTGAGAATGCCGATCGTGGAATACGAAACAAACTACGCCCTCAAGTACAAAGCGGAGATCTTGAAGAGTCCGCAGGTGCCAATTCACTTTCACGGTTACCAGTGCGTGCAAAAGTTGGCGTCGGGAAGTCACATGGAATTCGACGTGACGACTCAGTTCAACAACATACAGTTCGACATGCCAGATTTCGTCATTGTACTTTTTCAGACCGGTCGCGATAACAATCAGGAAAAAGATTCCAGCAAATTCGACGACTGCAAGATCAAAAACGTTTATCTGAAAAATGGACGCAACGAAGTCTTCCCGCGCGAGAATTACAACCTCGACATGACCAAAGATGATTACCTCAAACTTTACGAAGCTTACACGGCTTACAAACGCGTGACCGAGGGAAGCGTGGACATGTACTACACCCCCAGCGAATTCAAAATCCGCAGGCCGATGTTCGTCATCAACGCCACAAAAAGAAAACAGGTGGTGGTCAACGATCGAACCAACATCAAAGTCGTCTGCGAGTTCCAGGACGCGCTGCCTGCCGATACTCTGTGCAGCGTCATCCTGATTGCAGAGAAGTCCTTCGCGTACGACGTGAAAAACGAGAGGGTCACAGAGCAGTTTTAACATGTTTAACATCTTTTCTTGCACAAATAAGAAATTTTTTGTACTAGCACAATCAGTTACAATAGCACAATACGAATTTTACTAGTTCAGATCAGTTACAAATGTCAATTTCATTAGTTATCAGTTACAATATCTTTTTTGCACTATAGCACGAGAAAATTTGCACAAAAAAAAATTTGTTGTTGTTTTTTTTACACAAGAAAATTAACAATAAAATTCTTTTTTATCGTTTCAGATGCTGTCGAAACATCAAAAACACATACACACACACTAGAAAAAAAGCATGCAACTTTATTTGTAACACACACACATACATTCTCCATCTTCATCAAAAAAATATTATAATAAACATAATTATTTTTATCTATATCTCACAATAAAACTCTATATCCAAAAATATTACAACATCAAAATAACACTAGAGTCGTTAGTACACGTTGCATGCATTACGGAGGTCCTCTGTAGGGTTTCATGGAAGTTTGGGGGAAAAAAAAAACACGTGAAACTCTACAAGGTGTGGTTATTTAGAGCCGCAGCCGTTAGAACCTTTTTTGGGTTGGGCACCACGCACCCTGGCGAGGTTATAGGGGCCAGGTATTCTAAAAAAACAACAATTATTATTATTTTGTTTGTTTGCGTCACAATACAGGTGCGCACGCGCACGTATGCATGTGCAGCACATCGTTCCCGCGAGAGAGGTTTACAAAAGCCGTGTCCGGATTGGCAAGCACTCCATCCCGTTCTCTCCCCATTGCTCTCGCGTGCCGTCGAAGTCACGTCCAAGTCGTCCGAATCTGCATGTCCCCCTTGTAGTACGCCTGTCACTTTCCCCGCCAGGTGTCAGCCCGAACTTCACCCACCGCGTGGGGCGCAAACAAACAAAATAATTTCCACCTAACTACTCACATTAAAAATATAACACGCTATTTCATCATTTACAATTTTTCTGCATTCATTATCGATAAAATATTAAAATATAACTGAGTTTTACATCCTCTAATCAGTAAATATTGCCTGTACAAAATAAAAGTTAGAATATGGCTGCCAAGCGCAGCGTCACAGCGCCAGCGTGCATCTGTCGCGCCTCTCTGCTCTTCCCTCCAACTCCACGTCTACCGCAAATTCGGACAACAGAGATTGGCTGAGTCCCCGGATGTAACGGTGCAGGTGACATCTGCTGCTGATTCGGACGCAACCCCGGCCACCTCCACTAGTCAGTGTTGCCCATTCGTAGGTTAGCTTCGCTTGTAAAATATCACATGGTGAAATATTCTTGGGGTGAGTTGGCAACACTGATCGCCAATTGATGCTGGTGAACCCGGCTACCTCCACTAGTCGGTGTTGCCAACTCCCATTCGTAGGTTAGCTTCGCCTGTCAAATATCACATGGTGAAATATTCTTGAGGTGAGTTGGCAACACTGATCGCCAATTAATGTTGCCAGTGTTGCCAACTCCCATTTGTAGGTTAGCTTCGCCTGTAAAATATCACATAGTGAAATATTCTTGGTCGGTTGTTTAACTCGTCCTCCTCTCTCACTCTCTCTCTCTCTCTCTCCTTTTTTGTAATAGGGGTAAAAAATAGCTTAAAAAGTGATGTTAGAGCTTTTTCTGTCCACTTTTCTTTCATTGTAGGTTAGTTTAGTGCGTAAAACGTCGTAAAATAAAAAGTAGGTCAAATGACGTCGCCAGAGTCGCCCATTTCACCTACTACACTACGTTAGCTTCGCCTGTAAAATATCACATGGTGAAATATTCTTGAGGTGAGTTGGCAACACTGAACCGCAATTGATGTTGCCAGTGTTGCCAACTCCCATTTGTAGGTTAGCTTCGCCTGTAAAATATCACATGGTGAAATATTCTTGGGGTGAGTTGGCAACACTGCAAGAAAATGAGGCTCATGCCTTACGAGAGAAATCCATTAAGGCGAGCCTCACCGAGCCTCATTTTCGGTTTGCGAACCCGGCCACCTACTCTACTTACAAGAATATATCGATTTCACTAGTTGTTGGTTGAGAACCATATTGGCCCGCCCGCGAAAATTAATTTGAACTGCTTATAACTTCTGAACAAATAATCGTAGAAAGCGTAATAATTTTGCATATTAATCAGCATGTTGCATGCTACAAGGATATATCGATTTCACTAGTTGTTGGTTGAGAACCATATTGGCCCGCCCGCGAAAATCAACTTGAATTGCTTATAACTTCTGAACAATTGATGGTCGTGAACACAATTATTTGCATTTTAATGAAACATGTTGAATGCTACAAGAATATGTCGGTTTCACTAGTTGTTGTTTGAGAACCATATTGGCCCGCCCGCGAGTATTAAATTGAAATGCTTATAACTTCTGAACAAATGATCCTAGAGAGCGTAATAAATTTGCATATTAATCAGCATGTTGCATGCTACAAGAATATTTCGATTTCACAAGTTGTTGGTTGAGATCCATATTGGCCCGCCCGCGAAAATCAACTTGAACTGCTTATAACTCCTGAACAATTGATAGTAGAAAACAATTATTTGCATTTTAATGAAACATGTTGAATGCTACAAAAATATGTCGGTTTCACTAGTTGTTTTTAGAAAACCATATTGGCCCGCCCGCGAGTGTTAACTTGAACTGTTTATATCTTCTGAACAATTGATCGTAGAGAACACAATTATTTGCATTTCAATCAAACATGTTGTATGCTACAAGAATATGTCGGTTTCACTAGTTATTGTTTGAGAACCATTTTGGCCCGCCCGCCAAAACTAGCTTCAACTCCTTATAACTTCTGACCAAATGATCGTAGAGAGCGTTATAATTTTGCATATTAATCAGCATGTTGCATGCTACAAGAATTTATCGCCTTCATTGGTTGCTGGTTGAGAACCATATTGGCCAGCCCGCGAAAATTAAATTGAACTGCTTATAACTTCTGAACAATTGATCGTAGCGAACACAATTATTTGCATTTTAATGAAACATGTTGAATGCTTCAAGAATATGTCGGTTTCACTAGTTGTTGTTTGAGAACCATATTGGTCCTCCAGCGGGTATTAAATTGAAATGCTTATAACTTCTGAACAAACGATCTTACAGAGCGTAATAAATTTTCATATTAATCAGCATGATGAATGCTACAAGAATATATGGATTTCACTAGTTGTTGCATGAGAAACATATTGTCCCGCCCGCGAATTTTAATTGGAACTGCTTATAACTTCTGAACAAATAATCGTAGAAAGCGTAATAATTTTGCATATTAATCAGCATGTTGCATGCTACAAGGATATATCGATTTCACTAGTTGTTGGTTGAGAACCATATTGGCCCGCCCGCGAAAATCAACTTGAATTGCTTATAACTTCTGAACAATTGATGGTCGTGAACACAATTATTTGCATTTTAATGAAACATGTTGAATGCTACAAGAATATGTCGGTTTCACTAGTTGTTGTTTGAGAACCATATTGGCCCGCCCGCGAGTATTAAATTGAAATGCATATAACTTCTGAACAAATGATCCTAGAGAGCGTAATAAATTTGCATATTAATCAGCATGTTGCATGCTACAAGAATATTTCGATTTCACAAGTTGTTGGTTGAGATCCATATTGGCCCGCCCGCGAAAATCAACTTGAACTGCTTATAACTCCTGAACAATTGATAGTAGAAAACAATTATTTGCATTTTAATGAAACATGTTGAATGCTACAAAAATATGTCGGTTTCACTAGTTGTTTTTAGAAAACCATATTGGCCCGCCCGCGAGTGTTAACTTGAACTGTTTATATCTTCTGAACAATTGATCGTAGAGAACACAATTATTTGCATTTCAATCAAACATGTTGTATGCTACAAGAATATGTCGGTTTCACTAGTTATTGTTTGAGAACCATTTTGGCCCGCCCGCCAAAACTAGCTTCAACTCCTTATAACTTCTGACCAAATGATCGTAGAGAGCGTTATAATTTTGCATATTAATCAGCATGTTGCATGCTACAAGAATTTATCGCCTTCATTGGTTGCTGGTTGAGAACCATATTGGCCAGCCCGCGAAAATTAAATTGAACTGCTTATAACTTCTGAACAATTGATCGTAGCGAACACAATTATTTGCATTTTAATGAAACATGTTGAATGCTTCAAGAATATGTCGGTTTCACTAGTTGTTGTTTGAGAACCATATTGGTCCGCCAGCGGGTATTAAATTGAAATGCTTATAACTTCTGAACAAACGATCTTACAGAGCGTAATAAATTTTCATATTAATCAGCATGTTGAATGCTACAAGAATATATCGATTTCACTAGTTGTTGCATGAGAAACATATTGTCCCGCCTGCGAATTTTAATTGGAACTGCTTATAACTTCTGAACAAATGATCTTAGAGAGCGTAATAAATTTGCATATTAAACAGCATGTTGCATGCTACAAGAATATATCGATTTCACTAGTTGTTGTTTGAGAAATATATTGGCCTGCCCGCGAAAATTAACTTGAACTGCTTATAACTTCTGAACAATTGATCGTAGAGCACACAATTATTTGCATTTCAATCAAACATGTTGTATGCTACAAGAATATGTCGGTTTCACTAGTTATTGTTTGAGAACCATTTTGGCCCGCCCGCCAAAACTAACTTCAACTCCTTATAAATTCTGAACAAATGATTGTAGAGAGCGTAATAATTTTGCATATTAATCAGCTTGTTGCATGGTACAACAATATATCGATTTCATTGGTTGTTGGTTGAGAACCATATTGGCCCGCCCGCGAAAATCAACTTGAACTGCTTATAACTCCTGAACAATTGATCGTAGAGACCACAATTAATAGCATTTTAATCAAACATGTTGTATGCAACAAGAATATGTCATTTTCACTAGTTATTGTTTGAGAACCATATTGGCCCGCCCGCGAGTATTAAATTGAACTGCTTATAAGTTCTGAACAAATGATCGTAGAAAGCTCGATTGTTTTGCATATTAATAAACATGTAGCTAGCTACAAGAATATATAGATTTCACTAGTTATTGTTTGAGATCCATGTTGGCCCACCCGCGAAAACTAATTCAACTGCTTACAATTTCTGAACAAATGATCCTAGAGAACCCAATTATTTGCATTTTAATGAAACATGTTGTATGCTACAAGTATATGTCGGTTTTACTATTTGTTTTTTTAGAACCATATTGGCCCGCCCGCGAGTATTGATTTGTTCTGCTTATAACGTCTGAAAAAATTATCGTAGTGAGCGTAATAGTTTTGCATATTAATCAGCATTTTGCATGCTACAAGAATATATCAATTTCACTAGTTGTTGGTTGAGAACCATATTGGTCCGCCCTCGAAAATTAACTTGAACTGCTTTAAACTTCTGAACAATTGATCGTAGAGAACACAATTATTTGCATTTAAATCAAACATGTTGTATGCTACAAGTTATGTCGGTTTCACTGGTTATTGTTTGAGAACCATTTTGGCCCGCCCGCCAAAACTAACTTCAACTCCTTATAACTTCTGAACAAATGATCGTGGAGAGCGTAATAATTTTGCATATTAATCAGCATGTTTCATGCTACAAGAATATATCGATTTCATTAGTTGTTGGTTGAGAACCATATTGGCACGCCCGCGAAAATTAACTTGAACTGCTAATAACTTCTGAACAATTGATCGTAGCGAACACAATTATTTGCATTTTAATGAAACATGTTGAATGCTACAAAAATATGTCGGTATCACTAGTTGTTTTTAGAAAACCATTTTGGCCCGCCCGCTAAAACTAACTTCAACTCAAATTCAACTCCTTATAACTTCTGAACATTTGATCGTAGAAAGCGTAATAATTTTGCATATTAATCAGCATGCTGCATGCTACAAGAATATATCGATTTCACTAGTTGTTGTTTGAGAACCATATTGGCCCGCCCGCGAAAATCAACTTGAGCTGCTTATAACTCCTGAACAATTGATCGTAGAGAACACAATTATTTGCATTTTAATGAAACATGTTGATTGCTACAAGAATATGTAGGTCTCACTAGTTTTTTAGAAAAAAATTTTGGCCCGCCCGCGAGTATTAACTTGAACTGTTTATAACTTCTGAACAAATGATCGTAGTGAGCGTAATAATTTTGCATATTAATCAGCATATTGCATGCTACAAGAATATATCCATTTCACTAGTTGTTGGTTGAGAACCATATTGGCCCGCCCTCGAAAATTAAATAGAACTGCTTATAACTTCTGAACAATTGATCGCAGAGAACACAATTATTTGCATTTCAATGAAACATGTTGTATACTACAAGAATATATCGGTTTCACTAGTTATTGTTTGAGAACCTCTTTGTCCCGCCCGCCAAAACTAACTTCAACTCCTTATAACTTCTGAACAAATGATCGTAGAGAGATTAATAATTTTGCATATTAATCAGCATGTTGCATGCTACAAGAATATATCGATTTCACTAGTTGTTGGTTGAGAACCATATTGGCCCGCCCGCGAAAATCAACTTGAATTGCTTATAACTTCTGAACAATTGATGGTCGTGAACACAATTATTTGCATTTTAATGAAACATGTTGAATGCTTCAAGAATATGTCGGTTTCACTAGTTGTTGGTTGAGAACCATATTGGCCCGCCCGCGAAAATCAACTTGAATTGCTTATAACTTCTGAGCAATTGATGGTCGTGAACACAATTATTTGCATTTTAATGAAACATGTTGAATGCTTCAAGAATATGTCGGTTTCACTAGTTGTTGGTTGAGATCCATATTGGCCCGCCCGCGAAAATCAACTTGAACTGCTTATAACTCCTGAACAATTGATAGTAGAAAACAATTATTTGCATTTTAATGAAACATGTTGAATGCTACAAAAATATGTCGGTTTCACTAGTTGTTTTTAGAAAACCATATTGGCCCGCCCGCGAGTGTTAACTTGAACTGTTTATATCTTCTGAACAATTGATCGTAGAGAACACAATTATTTGCATTTCAATCAAACATGTTGTATGCTACAAGAATATGTCGGTTTCACTAGTTATTGTTTGAGAACCATTTTGGCCCGCCCGCCAAAACTAGCTTCAACTCCTTATAACTTCTGACCAAATGATCGTAGAGAGCGTTATAATTTTGCATATTAATCAGCATGTTGCATGCTACAAGAATTTATCGCCTTCATTGGTTGCTGGTTGAGAACCATATTGGCCAGCCCGCGAAAATTAAATTGAACTGCTTATAACTTCTGAACAATTGATCGTAGCGAACACAATTATTTGCATTTTAATGAAACATGTTGAATGCTTCAAGAATATGTCGGTTTCACTAGTTGTTGTTTGAGAACCATATTGGTCCGCCAGCGGGTATTAAATTGAAATGCTTATAACTTCTGAACAAACGATCTTACAGAGCGTAATAAATTTTCATATTAATCAGCATGTTGAATGCTACAAGAATATATCGATTTCACTAGTTGTTGCATGAGAAACATATTGGCCCGCCTGCGAAAATTAATTGGAACTGCTTACAACTTCTGAACAAATGATCTTAGAGAGCGTAATAAATTTGCATATTAAACAGCATGTTGCATGCTACAAAAATAAATCGATTTCACTAGTTGTTGTTTGAGAAATATATTGGCCTGCCCGCGAAAATTAACTTGAACTGCTTATAACTTCTGAACAATTGATCGTAGAGCACACAATTATTTGCATTTCAATCAAACATGTTGTATGCTACAAGAATATGTCGGTTTCACTAGTTATTGTTTGAGAACCATTTTGGCCCGCCCGCCAAAACTAACTTCAACTCCTTATAAATTCTGAACAAATGATTGTAGAGAGCGAAATAATTTTGCATATTAATCAGCTTGTTGCATGGTACAACAATATATCGATTTCATTGGTTGTTGGTTGAGAACCATATTGGCCCGCCCGCGAAAATCAACTTGAACTGCTTATAACTCCTGAACAATTGATCGTAGAGACCACAATTAATAGCATTTTAATCAAACATGTTGTATGCAACAAGAATATGTCATTTTCACTAGTTATTGTTTGAGAACCATATTGGCCCGCCCGCGAGTATTAAATTGAACTGCTTATAAGTTCTGAACAAATGATCGTAGAAAGCTCGATTGTTTTGCATATTAATAAACATGTAGCTAGCTACAAGAATATATAGATTTCACTAGTTATTGTTTGAGATCCATGTTGGCCCACCCGCGAAAACTAATTCAACTGCTTACAATTTCTGAACAAATGATCCTAGAGAACCCAATTATTTGCATTTTAATGAAACATGTTGTATGCTACAAGTATATGTCGGTTTAACTATTTGTTTTTTTAGAACCATATTGGCCCGCCCGCGAGTATTGACTTGTTCTGCTTATAACGTCTGAAAAAATTATCGTAGTGAGCGTAATAGTTTTGCATATTAATCAGCATTTTGCATGCTACAAGAATATATCAATTTCACTAGTTGTTGGTTGAGAACCATATTGGTCCGCCCTCGAAAATTAACTTGAACTGCTTTAAACTTCTGAACAATTGATCGTAGAGAACACAATTATTTGCATTTAAATCAAACATGTTGTATGCTACAAGTTATGTCGGTTTCACTGGTTATTGTTTGAGAACCATTTTGGCCCGCCCGCCAAAACTAACTTCAACTCCTTATAACTTCTGAACAAATGATCGTGGAGAGCGTAATAATTTTGCATATTAATCAGCATGTTTCATGCTACAAGAATATATCGATTTCATTAGTTGTTGGTTGAGAACCATATTGGCACGCCCGCGAAAATTAACTTGAACTGCTAATAACTTCTGAACAATTGATCGTAGCGAACACAATTATTTGCATTTTAATGAAACATGTTGAATGCTACAAAAATATGTCGGTATCACTAGTTGTTTTTAGAAAACCATTTTGGCCCGCCCGCTAAAACTAACTTCAACTCAAATTCAACTCCTTATAACTTCTGAACATTTGATCGTAGAAAGCGTAATAATTTTGCATATTAATCAGCATGCTGCATGCTACAAGAATATATCGATTTCACTAGTTGTTGTTTGAGAACCATATTGGCCCGCCCGCGAAAATCAACTTGAACTGCTTATAACTCCTGAACAATTGATCGTAGAGAACACAATTATTTGCATTTTAATGAAACATGTTGATTGCTACAAGAATATGTAGGTCTCACTAGTTTTTTAGAAAAAAATTTTGGCCCGCCCGCGAGTATTAACTTGAACTGTTTATAACTTCTGAACAAATGATCGTAGTGAGCGTAATAATTTTGCATATTAATCAGCATATTGCATGCTACAAGAATATATCCATTTCACTAGTTGTTGGTTGAGAACCATATTGGCCCGCCCTCGAAAATTAAATAGAACTGCTTATAACTTCTGAACAATTGATCGCAGAGAACACAATTATTTGCATTTCAATGAAACATGTTGTATACTACAAGAATATATCGGTTTCACTAGTTATTGTTTGAGAACCTCTTTGTCCCGCCCGCCAAAACTAACTTCAACTCCTTATAACTTCTGAACAAATGATCGTAGAGAGATTAATAATTTTGCATATTAATCAGCATGTTGCATGCTACAAGAATATATCGATTTCATTAGTTGTAGGTTGAGAAGCATATTGGCCCGCCAGCGGAAATTAACTTGAACTGCTTATAACTTCTGAACAATTGATCGTAGCGAACACAATTATTTGCATTTTAATGAAACATGTTGAATGCTTCAAGAATATGTCGGTTTCACTAGCTGTTGTTTGAGATCCATATTGGCCCGCCCGCGAATATTAAATTGAACTTCTTATAACTTCTGAACAAATGATCTTAGAGAGCGTAATAAATTTGCATATTAATCAGCATGTTGCATGCTACAAGAATATATCGATTTCACTAGTTGTTGGTTGAGAATAATATTGGCCCGCCCGCGAAAATTAATTTGAACTGCTTATAACTTCTGAACAAATAATCGTAGAAAGCGTAATAATTTTGCATATTAATCAGCATGTTGCATGCTACAAGGATATATCGATTTCACTAGTTGTTGGTTGAGAACCATATTGGCCCGCCCGCGAAAATCAACTTGAATTGCTTATAACTTCTGAACAATTGATGGTCGTGAACACAATTATTTGCATTTTAATGAAACATGTTGTATACTACAAGAATATATCGGTTTCACTAGTTATTGTTTGAGAACCTCTTTGTCCCGCCCGCCAAAACTAACTTCAACTCCTTATAACTTCTGAACAAATGATCGTAGAGAGATTAATAATTTTGCATATTAATCAGCATGTTGCATGCTACAAGAATATATCGATTTCACTAGTTGTTGGTTGAGAACCATATTGGCCCGCCCGCGAAAATCAACTTGAATTGCTTATAACTTCTGAACAATTGATGGTCGTGAACACAATTATTTGCATTTTAATGAAACATGTTGAATGCTTCAAGAATATGTCGGTTTCAGTAGTTGTTGGTTGAGAACCATATTGGCCCGCCCGCGAAAATCAACTTGAATTGCTTATAACTTCTGAGCAATTGATGGTCGTGAACACAATTATTTGCATTTTAATGAAACATGTTGAATGCTTCAAGAATATGTCGGTTTCACTAGTTGTTGGTTGAGATCCATATTGGCCCGCCCGCGAAAATCAACTTGAACTGCTTATAACTCCTGAACAATTGATAGTAGAAAACAATTATTTGCATTTTAATGAAACATGTTGAATGCTACAAAAATATGTCGGTTTCACTAGTTGTTTTTAGAAAACCATATTGGCCCGCCCGCGAGTGTTAACTTGAACTGTTTATATCTTCTGAACAATTGATCGTAGAGAACACAATTATTTGCATTTCAATCAAACATGCTGTATGCTACAAGAATATGTCGGTTTCACTAGTTATTGTTTGAGAACCATTTTGGCCCGCCCGCCAAAACTAGCTTCAACTCCTTATAACTTCTGACCAAATGATCGTAGAGAGCGTTATAATTTTGCATATTAATCAGCATGTTGCATGCTACAAGAATTTATCGCCTTCATTGGTTGCTGGTTGAGAACCATATTGGCCAGCCCGCGAAAATTAAATTGAACTGCTTATAACTTCTGAACAATTGATCGTAGCGAACACAATTATTTGCATTTTAATGAAACATGTTGAATGCTTCAAGAATATGTCGGTTTCACTAGTTGTTGTTTGAGAACCATATTGGTCCGCCAGCGGGTATTAAATTGAAATGCTTATAACTTCTGAACAAACGATCTTACAGAGCGTAATAAATTTTCATATTAATCAGCATGTTGAATGCTACAAGAATATATCGATTTCACTAGTTGTTGCATGAGAAACATATTGGCCCGCCTGCGAAAATTAATTGGAACTGCTTACAACTTCTGAACAAATGATCTTAGAGAGCGTAATAAATTTGCATATTAAACAGCATGTTGCATGCTACAAAAATAAATCGATTTCACTAGTTGTTGTTTGAGAAATATATTGGCCTGCCCGCGAAAATTAACTTGAACTGCTTATAACTTCTGAACAATTGATCGTAGAGCACACAATTATTTGCATTTCAATCAAACATGTTGTATGCTACAAGAATATGTCGGTTTCACTAGTTATTGTTTGAGAACCATTTTGGCCCGCCCGCCAAAACTAACTTCAACTCCTTATAAATTCTGAACAAATGATTGTAGAGAGCGAAATAATTTTGCATATTAATCAGCTTGTTGCATGGTACAACAATATATCGATTTCATTGGTTGTTGGTTGAGAACCATATTGGCCCGCCCGCGAAAATCAACTTGAACTGCTTATAACTCCTGAACAATTGATCGTAGAGACCACAATTAATAGCATTTTAATCAAACATGTTGTATGCAACAAGAATATGTCATTTTCACTAGTTATTGTTTGAGAACCATATTGGCCCGCCCGCGAGTATTAAATTGAACTGCTTATAAGTTCTGAACAAATGATCGTAGAAAGCTCGATTGTTTTGCATATTAATAAACATGTAGCTAGCTACAAGAATATATAGATTTCACTAGTTATTGTTTGAGATCCATGTTGGCCCACCCGCGAAAACTAATTCAACTGCTTACAATTTCTGAACAAATGATCCTAGAGAACCCAATTATTTGCATTTTAATGAAACATGTTGTATGCTACAAGTATATGTCGGTTTTACTATTTGTTTTTTTAGAACCATATTGGCCCGCCCGCGAGTATTGACTTGTTCTGCTTATAACGTCTGAAAAAATTATCGTAGTGAGCGTAATAGTTTTGCATATTAATCAGCATTTTGCATGCTACAAGAATATATCAATTTCACTAGTTGTTGGTTGAGAACCATATTGGTCCGCCCTCGAAAATTAACTTGAACTGCTTTAAACTTCTGAACAATTGATCGTAGAGAACACAATTATTTGCATTTAAATCAAACATGTTGTATGCTACAAGTTATGTCGGTTTCACTGGTTATTGTTTGAGAACCATTTTGGCCCGCCCGCCAAAACTAACTTCAACTCCTTATAACTTCTGAACAAATGATCGTGGAGAGCGTAATAATTTTGCATATTAATCAGCATGTTTCATGCTACAAGAATATATCGATTTCATTAGTTGTTGGTTGAGAACCATATTGGCCCGCCCGCGAAAATTAACTTGAACTGCTAATAACTTCTGAACAATTGATCGTAGCGAACACAATTATTTGCATTTTAATGAAACATGTTGAATGCTACAAAAATATGTCGGTATCACTAGTTGTTTTTAGAAAACCATTTTGGCCCACCCGCTAAAACTAACTTCAACTCAAATTCAACTCCTTATAACTTCTGAACATTTGATCGTAGAAAGCGTAATAATTTTGCATATTAATCAGCATGCTGCATGCTACAAGAATATATCGATTTCACTAGTTGTTGTTTGAGAACCATATTGGCCCGCCCGCGAAAATCAACTTGAACTGCTTATAACTCCTGAACAATTGATCGTAGAGAACACAATTATATGCATTTTAATGAAACATGTTGATTGCTACAAGAATATGTAGGTCTCACTAGTTTTTTAGAAAAAAATTTTGGCCCGCCCGCGAGTATTAACTTGAACTGTTTATAACTTCTGAACAAATGATCGTAGTGAGCGTAATAATTTTGCATATTAATCAGCATATTGCATGCTACAATAATATATCCATTTCACTAGTTGTTGGTTGAGAACCATATTGGCCCGCCCTCGAAAATTAAATAAAACTGCTTATAACTTCTGAACAATTGATCGCAGAGAACACAATTATTTGCATTTCAATGAAACATGTTGTATACTACAAGAATATATCGGTTTCACTAGTTATTGTTTGAGAACCTCTTTGTCCCGCCCGCCAAAACTAACTTCAACTCCTTATAACTTCTGAACAAATGATCGTAGAGAGATTAATAATTTTGCATATTAATCAGCATGTTGCATGCTACAAGAATATATCGATTTCATTAGTTGTTGGTTGAGAAGCATATTGGCCCGCCAGCGGAAATTAACTTGAACTGCTTATAACTTCTGAACAATTGATCGTAGCGAACACAATTATTTGCATTTTAATGAAACATGTTGAATGCTTCAAGAATATGTCGGTTTCACTAGCTGTTGTTTGAGATCCATATTGGCCCGCCCGCGAATATTAAAATGAACTTCTTATAACTTCTGAACAAATGATCTTAGAGAGCGTAATAAATTTGCATATTAATCAGCATGTTGCATGCTACAAGAATATATCGATTTCACTAGTTGTTGGTTGAGAACCATATTGGCCCGCCCGCGAAAATTAATTTGAACTGCTTATAACTTCTGAACAAATAATCGTAGAAAGCGTAATAATTTTGCATATTAATCAGCATGTTGCATGCTACAAGGATATATCGATTTCACTAGTTGTTGGTTGAGAACCATATTGGCCCGCCCGCGAAAATCAACTTGAACTGCTTATAACTTCTGAACAATTGATGGTCGTGAACACAATTATTTGCATTTTAATGAAACATGTTGAATGCTTCAAGAATATGTCGGTTTCACTAGTTGTTGTTTGAGAACCATATTGGCCCGCCCGCGAGTATTAAATTGAAATGCTTATAACTTCTGAAGAAATGATCCTAGAGAGCGTAATAAATTTGCATATTAATCAGCATGTTGCATGCTACAAGAATATATCGATTTCACAAGTTGTTGGTTGAGATCCATATTGGCCCGCCCGCGAAAATCAACTTGAACTGCTTATAACTCCTGAACAATTGATAGTAGAAAACAATTATTTGCATTTTAATGAAACATGTTGAATGCTACAAAAATATGTCGGTTTCACTAGTTGTTTTTAGAAAACCATTTTGGCGCGCCCGCTAAAACTAACTTCAACTCCTTATTACTTCTGAACAATTGATCGTAGAAAGCGTAATAATTTTGCATATTAATCAGCATGCTGCATGCTACAAGAATATATCGATTTCACTAGTTGTTGGTTGAGAACCATATTGGCCCGCCCGCGAAAATCAACTTGAACTGCTTATAACTCCTGAACAATTAATCGTAGAGATCACAATTTTTTGCATTTTAATGACACATGTTGAATGCTACAAGAATATGTCGGTTTCACTAGTTGTTTTTAGAAAACCATATTGGCCCGCCCGCGAGTGTTAACTTGAACTGTTTATAACTTCTGAACAATTCATCGTAGAGAACACAATTATTTGCATTTCAATCAAACATGTTGTATGCTACAAGAATATGTCGCTTTCACTAGTTATTGTTTGAGAACCATTTTGGCCCGCCCGCCAAAACTAACTTCAACTCCTTATAACTTCTGAACAAATGATCGTAGAGAGCGTTATAATTTTGCATATTAATCAGCATGTTGCATGCTACAAGAATATATCCATTTCATTGGTTGCTGGTTGAGAAACATATTGGCCAGCCCGCGAAAATTAAATTGAACTGCTTATAACTTCTGAACAATTGATCGTAGCGAACACAATTATTTGCATTTTGATGAAACATATTGAATGCTTCAAGAATATGTCGGTTTCACTAGTTGTGTTTTGAGAACCATATTGGTCCGCCAGCGGGTATTAAATTGAAATGCTTATAACTTCTGAACAAATGATCTTAGAGAGCGTAATAAATTTTCATATTAATCAGCATGTTGAATGCTACAAGAATATATCGATTTCACTAGTTGTTGGATGAGAAACATATTGGCCCGCCCGCGAAAATCAATTGGAACTGCTTATAACTTCTGAACAAATGATCTTAGAGGGCGTAATAAATTTGCATATTAATCAGCATGTTGCATGCTACAAGAATATATCGATTTCACTAGTTGTTGTTTGAGAAATATATTGGCCTACCCGCGAAAATTAACTTGAACTGCTTATAACTTTTTAACAATTGATCGTAGTGCACACAATTATTTGCATTTCAATCAAACATGTTGTATGCTACAAGAATATGTCGGTTTCACTAGTTATTGTTTGAGAACCATTTTGGCCCGCCCGCCAAAACTAACTTCAACTCCTGATAAATTCGGAACAAATGATCGTAGAGAGCGTAATAATTTTGCATATTAATCAGCATGTTGCATGCTACAACAATATATCGATTTCATTGGTTGTTGGTTGAGAACCATATTGGCCCGCCCGCGAAAATCAACTTGAACTGCTTATAACTCCTGAACAATTGATCGTAGAGACCACAATTAATAGCATTTTAATCAAACATGTTGTATGCAACAAGAATATGTCATTTTCACTAGTTATTGTTTGAGAACCATATTGGCCCGCCCGCGAGTATTAAATTGAACTGCTTATAAGTTCTGAACAAATGATCGTAGAAAGCTCGATTGTTTTGCATATTAATATACATGTAGCTAGCTACAGGAATATATAGATTTCACTAGTTGTTGGTTGAGAACCATATTGGTCCGCCCTTGAAAATTAACTTGAACTGCTTTAAACTTCTGAACAATTGATCGTAGAGAACACAATTATTTGCATTTAAATCAAACATGTTGTATGCTACAAGTTATGTCGGTTTCTCTAGTTATTGTTTGAGAACTATTTTGGCCCGCCCGCCAAAACTAACTTCAACTCCTTATAACTTCTGAACAAATGATCGTGGAGAGCGTAATAATTTTGCATATTAATCAGCATGTTTCATGCTACAAGGATATATCGATTTCATTAGTTGTTGGTTGAGAACCATATTGGCCCGCCCGCGAAAATTAACTTGAACTGCTAATAACTTCTGAACAATTGATCGTAGAAAGCGTAATAATTTTGCATATTAATCAGCATGCTGCATGCTACAAGAATATATCGATTTCACTAGTTGTTGGTTGAGAACCATATTGGCCCGCCCGCGAAAATCAACTTGAACTGCTTATAACTCCTGAACAATTGATCGTAGAGAGCACAATTATTTGCATTTTAATGAAACATGTTGAATGCTACAAGAATATATCGATTTCACTAGTTGTTGTTTGAGAACCATATTGGCCCGCCCGCGAAAATCAACTTGAACTGCTTATAACTCCTGAACAATTGATCGTAGAGATCACAATTATTTGCATTTTAATGAAACATGTTGAATGCTACAAAAATATGTCGGTATCACTAGTTGTTTTTAGAAAACCATTTTGGCCCGCCCGCTAAAACTAACTTCAACTCAAATTCAACTCCTTATAACTTCTGTACATTTGATCGTAGAAAGCGTAATAATTTTGCATATTAATCAGCATGCTGCATGCTACAAGAATATATCGATTTCACTAGTTGTTGGTTGAGAACCATATTGGCCCGCCCGCGAAAATCAACTTGAACTGCTTATAACTCCTGAACAATTGATCGTAGAGAGCACAATTATTTGCATTTTAATGAAACATGTTGAATGCTACAAGAATATATCGATTTCACTAGTTGTTGTTTGAGAACCATATTGGCCCGCCCGCGAAAATCAACTTGAACTGCTTATAACTCCTGAACAATTGATCGTAGAGATCACAATTATTTGCATTTTAATGAAACATGTTGATTGCTACAAGAATATGTAGGTCTCACTAGTTTTTTAGAAAAAAATTTTGGCGCGCCCACGAGTATTAACTTGAACTGTTTATAACTTCTGAACAAATGATCGTAGTGAGCGTAATAATTTTGCATATTAATCAGCATATTGCATGCTACAAGAATATATCCATTTCACTAGTTGTTGGTTGAGAACCATATTGGCCCGCCCTCAAAAATTAAATAGAACTGCTTATAACTTCTGAACAATTGATCGCAGAGAACACAATTATTTGCATTTCAATGAAACATGTTGTATACTACAAGAATATGTCGGTTTCACTAGTTATTGTTTGAGAACCTCTTTGTCCCGCCCGCCAAAACTAACTTCAACTCCTTATAACTTCTGAACAAATGATCGTAGAGAGCTTAATAATTTTGCATATTAATCAGCATGTTGCATGCTACAAGAATATATCGATTTCATTAGTTGTTGGTTGAGAAGCATATTGGCCCGCCCGCGGAAATTAACTTGAACTGCTTATAACTTCTGAACAATTGATCGTAGCGAACACAATTAATTGCATTTTAATGAAACATGTTGAATGCTTCAAGAATATGTCGGTTTCACTAGTTGTTGTTTGAGAACCATATTGGCCCGCCCACGAATATTAAATTGAACTTCTTATAACTTCTGAACAAATGATCTTAGAGAGCGTAATAAATTTGCATATTAATCAGCATGTTGCATGCTACAAGAATATATCGATTTCACTAGTTGTTGGTTGAGAACCATATTGGCCCGCCCGCGAAAATTAATTTGAACTGCTTATAACTTCTGAACAAATAATCGTAGAAAGCGTAATAATTTTGCATATTAATCAGCATGTTGCATGCTACAAGAATATATCGATTTCACTAGTTGTTGGTTGAGAACCATATTGGCCCGCCCGCGAAAATCAACTTGAACTGCTTATAACTTCTGATCAATTGATGGTCGTGAACACAATTATTTGCATTTTAATGAAACATGTTGAATGCTTCAAGAATATGTCGGTTTCACTAGTTGTTGTTTGAGAACCATATTGGCCCGCCCGCGAGTATTAAATTGAAATGCTTATAACTTCTGAACAAATGATCCTAGAGAGCGTAATAAATTTGCATATTAATCAGCATGTTGCATGCTACAAGAATATATCGATTTCACAAGTTGTTGGTTGAGATTCATATTGGCCAACCCGCGAAAATCAACTTGAACTGCTTATAACTCCTGAACAATTGATCGTAGAAAACAATTATTTGCATTTTAATGAAACATGTTGAATGCTACAAAAATATGTCGGTTTCACTAGTTGTTTTTAGAAAACCATTTTGGCCCGCCCGCTAAAACTAACTTCAACTCAACTTCAACTCCTTAGAACTTCTGAACATTTGATCGTAGAAAGCGTAATAATTTTGCATATTAATCAGCATGCTGCATGCTACAAGAATATATCGATTTCACTAGTTGTTGGTTGAGAACCATATTGGCCCGCCCGCGAAAATCAACTTGAACTGCTTATAACTCCTGAACAATTGATCGTAGAGAACACAATTATTTGCATTTTAATGAAAGATGTTGAATGCTACAAGAATATGTCGGTTTCACTAGTTCTTTTTAGAAAACCATATTGGCCCTTCCGAGAGTATTAACTTGAACAGTTTATAACTTCTGAACAAATGATCCTAGAGAGCGTAATAAATTTGCATATTAATCAGCATGTTGCATGCTACAAGAATATATCGATTTCACTAGTTGTTGGTTGAGAACCATATTGGCCCGCTCGCGAAAATCAACTTGAACTGCTTATAACTCCTGAACAATTGATCGTAGAGAGCACAATTATTTGCATTTTAATGAAACATGTTGAATGCTACAAGAATATGTCAGTTTCACTAGTTGTTATTTGAGAACCATATTGGCCCGCCTGCGAAAATCAACTTGAACTGCTTATAACTCCTGAACAATTGATCGTAGAGAGCACAGTTATTTGCATTTTAATGAAACATGTTGAATGCTACAAGAATATATCGTTTTCACTAGTTGTTGTTTGAGAACCATATTGGCCCGCCCGCGAAAATCAACTTGAACTGCTTATAACTCCTGAACAATTGATCGTAGAGAACACAATTATTTGCATTTTAATGAAACATGTTGATTGCTACAAGAATATGTCGGTCTCACTAGTTTTTAGAAAACCATTTTGGCCCGCCCGCGAGTATTAACTTGAACTGTTTATAACTTCTGAACAAATGATCGTAGTGAGCGTAATAATTTTGCATATTAATCAGCATATTGCATGCTACAAGAATATATCGATTTCACTAGTTGTTGGTTGAGAACCATATTGGCCCGCCCGCGAAAATCAACTTGAACTGCTTATAACTCCTGAACAATTAATCGTAGAGATCACAATTATTTGCATTTTAATGAAACATGTTGAATGCTACAAGAATATGTCGGTTTCACTAGTTGTTTTTAGAAAACCATATTGGCCCGTCCGATAGTATTAACTTGAACTGTTTATAACTTCTGAACAAATGATCCTAGAGAGCGTAATAAATTTGCATATTAATCAGCATGTTGCATGCTACAAGAATATATCGATTTCACTAGTTGGTTGAGAACCATATTGGCCCGCCCCTGAAAATCAACTTGAACTGCTTATAACTCCTGAAAAATTGATCGTAGAGAACACAATTATTTGCATTTTAATGAAACATATTGAATGCTTCAAGAATATGTCGGTTTCACTAGTTATTGTTTGAGAACCATTTTGGCCCGCCCGCCAAAACTAACTTCAACTCTTTATAAATTCTGAACAAATGATCGTAGAGAGCGTAATAATTTTGCATATTAATCAGCATGTTGCATGCTACAACAATATATCGATTTCATTGGTTGTTGGTTGAGAACCATATGGGCCCGCCCGCGAAAATCAACTTGAACTGCTTATAACTCCTGAACAATTGATCGTAGAGACCACAATTAATAGCATTTTAATCAAACATGTTGTATGCAACAAGAATATGTCGGTTTCACTAGTTGTTTTTAGAAAACCATATTGGCTCGCCCGCGAGTATTAACTTGAACTGTTTATAACTTCTGAACAAATGATCCTAGAGAGCGTAATAAATTTGCATGTTAATCAGCATGTTGCATGCTACAAGAATATATCGATTTCACTAGTTGTTGGTTGAGAACCATATTGGCCCGCCCGCGAAAATCAATTTGAACTGCTTATATCTTCTGAACAATTGATCGTAGAGAACACAATTATTTGCATTTTAATAAAAGATGTTGAATGCTACAAGAATATGTCGGTTTCACTAGTTGTTGTTTGAGAACCATATTGGCCCACCCGCGAGTATTAAATTGAACTGTTTATAACTTCTGAACAAATTATCATAGAGAGCGTAATATATTTGCATATTAATCAGCATGTTGCATGCTTCAAGAATATATCGATTTCACAAGTTGTTGGTTGAGAACCATATTGGCCCGCCCGCGAAAATCAATTTGAACTGCTTATATCTTCTGAACAATTGATCGTAGAGAACACAATTATTTGCATTTTAATAAAAGATGTTGAATGCTACAAGAATATGTCGGTTTCACTAGTTGTTGGTTGAGATCCATATTGGCCCGCCCGCGAAAATCAACTTCAACTGCTTATAACTCCTGAACAATTGATCGTAGAAAACAATTATTTGCATTTTAATGAAACATGTTGAATGCTACAAAAATATGTCGGTTTCACTAGTTGTTTTTAGAAAACCATTTTGGCCCGCCCGCTAAAACTAACTTCAACTCAACTACAACTCCTTATAACTTCTGAACATTTGATCGTAGAAAGCGTAATAATTTTGCATATTAATCAGCATGCTGCATGCTACAAGAATATATCGATTTCACTAGTTGTTGGTTGAGAACCATATTGGCCCGCCCGCGAAAATCAACTTGAACTGCTTATAACTCCTGAACAATTGATCGTAGAGAACACAATTATTTGCATTTTAATGAAAGATGTTGAATGCTACAAGAATATGTCGGTTTCACTAGTTGTTTTTAGAAAACCATATTGGCCCGTCCGAGAGTATTAACTTGAACTGTTTATAACTTCTGAACAAATGATCCTAGAGAGCGTAATAAATTTGCATATTAATCAGCATGTTGCATGCTACAAGAATATATCGATTTCACTAGTTGTTGGTTGAGATCCATATTGGCCCGCTCGCGAAAATCAACTTGAACTGCTTATAACTCCTGAACAATTGATCGTAGAGAACACAATTATTTGCATTTTAATGAAACATGTTGATTGCTACAAGAATATGTAGGTCTCACTAGTTTTTTAGAAAAAAATTTTGGCCCGCCCGCGAGTATTAACTTGAACTGTTTATAACTCCTGAACAAATGATCGTAGTGAGCGTAATAATTTTGCATATTAATCAGCATATTGCATGTTACAAGAATATATCCATTTCACTAGTTGTTGGTTGAGAACCATATTGGCCCGCCCTCAAAAATTAAATAGAACTGCTTATAACTTCTGAACAATTGATCGCAGAGAACACAATTATTTGCATTTCAATGAAACATGTTGTATACTACAAGAATATGTCGGTTTCACTAGTTATTGTTTGAGAACCTCTTTGTCCCGCCCGCCAAAACTAACTTCAACTCCTTATAACTTCTGAACAAATGATCGTAGAGAGCTTAATAATTTTGCATATTAATCAGCATGTTGCATGCTACAAGAATATATCGATTTCATTAGTTGTTGGTTGAGAAGCATATTGGCCCGCCCGCGGAAATTAACTTGAACTGCTTATAACTTCTGAACAATTGATCGTAGCGAACACAATTATTTGCATTTTAATGAAACATGTTGAATGCTTCAAGAATATGTCGGTTTCACTAGTTGTTGTTTGAGAACCATATTGGCCCGCCCGCGAATATTAAATTGAACTTCTTATAACTTCTGAACAAATGATCTTAGAGAGCGTAATAAATTTGCATATTAATCAGCATGTTGCATGCTACAAGAATATGTCGGTTTCACTAGTTGTTGTTTGAGAACCATATTGGCCCGCCCGCGAGTATTAAATTGAAATGCTTATAACTTCTGAACAAATGATCCTAGAGAGCGTAATAAATTTGGATATTAATCAGCATGTTGCATGCTACAAGAATATATCGATTTCACAAGTTGTTGGTTGAGATTCATATTGGCCCGCCCGCGAAAATCAACTTGAACTGCTTATAACTCCTGAACAATTGATCGTAGAAAACAATTATTTGCATTTTAATGAAACATGTTAAATGCTACAAAAATATGTCGGTTTCACTAGTTGTTTTTAGAAAACCATTTTGGCCCGCCCGCTAAAACTAACTTCAACTCAACTTCAACTCCTTAGAACTTCTGAAAATTTGATCGTAGAAAGCGTAATAATTTTGCATATTAATCAGCATGCTGCATGCTACAAGAATATATCGATTTCACTAGTTGTTGGTTGAGAACCATATTGGCCCGCCCGCGAAAATCAACTTGAACTGCTTATAACTCCTGAACAATTGATCGTAGAGAACACAATTATTTGCATTTTAATGAAAGATGTTGAATGCTACAAGAATATGTCGGTTTCACTAGTTGTTTTTAGAAAACCATTTTGGCCCGCCTGCCAAAACTAAATTCAACTCCTTATAACTTCTGAACAATTGATCGTAGAAAGCATAATAATGCTGCATATTAAACAGCATGTTGCATGCTACAAGAATATATCGATTTCATTAGTTTTTGGATGAGAACCATATTGGCCCGCCCGCGAAAATCAACTTGAACTGCTTATAACTCCTGAACAATTGATCATAGAGCACACAATTATTTGCATTTTAATGAAACATGTTGAATGCTACAAGAATATGTCGGTTTCACTAGTTGTTTTTAGAAAACCATATTGGCCCTTCCGAGAGTATTAACTTGAACAGTTTATAACTTCTGAACAAATGATCCTAGAGAGCGTAATAAATTTGCATATTAATCAGCATGTTGCATGCTACAAGAATATATCGATTTCACTAGTTGTTGGTTGAGAACCATATTGGCCCGCTCGCGAAAATCAACTTGAACTGCTTATAACTCCTGAACAATTGATCGTAGAGAGCACAATTATTTGCATTTTAATGAAACATGTTGAATGCTACAAGAATATGTCAGTTTCACTAGTTGTTATTTGAGAAACATATTGGCCCGCCTGCGAAAATCAACTTGAACTGCTTATAACTCCTGAACAATTGATCGTAGAGAGCACAGTTATTTGCATTTTAATGAAACATGTTGAATGCTACAAGAATATATCGTTTTCACTAGTTGTTGTTTGAGAACCATATTGGCCCGCCCGCGAAAATCAACTTGAACTGCTTATAACTCCTGAACAATTGATCGTAGAGAACACAATTATTTGCATTTTAATGAAACATGTTGATTGCTACAAGAATATGTCGGTCTCACTAGTTTTTTAGAAAACCAATTTGGCCCGCCCGCGAGTATTAACTTGAACTGTTTATATCTTCTGAACAAATGATCGTAGTGAGCGTAATAATTTTGCATATTAATCAGCATATTGCATGCTACAAGAATATATCGATTTCACTAGTTGTTGGTTGAGAACCATATTGGCCCGCCTGCGAAAATCAACTTGAACTGCTTATAACTCCTGAACAATTAATCGTAGAGATCACAATTATTTGCATTTTATTGAAACATGTTGAATGCTACAAGAATATGTCGGTTTCACTAGTTGTTTTTAGAAAACCATATTGGCCCGTCCGAGAGTATTAACTTGAACTGTTTATAACTTCTGAACAAATGATCCTAGAGAGCGTAATAAATTTGCATATTAATCAGCATGTTGCATGTTACAAGAATATATCGATTTCACTAGTTGGTTGAGAACCATATTGGCCCGCCCCTGAAAATCAGCTTGAACTGCTTATAACTCCTGAAAAATTGATCGTAGAGAACACAATTATTTGCATTTTAATGAAACATATTGAATGCTTCAAGAATATGTAGGTTTCACTAGTTGTTGTTTGAGAACCATATTGGTCCGCCAGCGGGAATTAAATTGAAATGCTTATAACTTCTGAACAAATGATCTTAGAGCGCGTAATAAATTTTCATATTAATCAGCATGTTGAATGCTACAAGAATATATCGATTTCACTAGTTGTTGGATGAGAAACATATTGGCCAGCCCGCGAAAATTAAACTGAACTGCTTATAACTTCTGAACAATTGATCGTAGCGAACACAATTATTTGCATTTTAATGAAACATATTGAATGCTTCAAGAATATGTAGGTTTCACTAGTTGTTGTTTGAGAACCATATTGGTCCGCCAGCGGGTATTAAATTGAAATGCTTATAACTTCTGAAGAAATGATCTTAGAGAGCGTAATAAATTTGCATATTAATCAGCATGTTGCATGCTACAAGAATATATCGATTTCACTAGTTTTTGTTTGAGAACCATATTGGCCCGCCCGCGAAAATCAACTTGAACTGCTTATAACTCCTGAACAATTGATCGTAGAGACCACAATTAATAGCATTTTAATCAAACATGTTGTATGCAACAAGAATATGTCGGTTTCACTAGTTGTTTTTAAAAAACCATATTGGCTCGCCCGCGAGTATTAACTTGAACTGTTTATAACTTCTGAACAAATGATCCTAGAGAGCGTAATAAATTTGCATATTAATCAGCATGTTGCATGCTACAAGAATATATCGATTTCACTAGTTGTTGGTTGAGAACCATATTGGCCCGCCCGCGAAAATCAATTTGAACTGCTTATATCTTCTGAACAATTGATCGTAGAGAACACAATTATTTGCATTTTAATAAAAGATGTTGAATGCTACAAGAATATGTCGGTTTCACTAGTTGTTGTTTGAGAACCATATTGGCCCACCCGCGAGTATTAAATTGAACTGTTTATAACTTCTGAACAAATTATCATAGAGAGCGTAATATATTTGCATAATAATCAGCATGTTGCATGCTACAAGAATATATCGATTTCACTAGTTGTTGGTTGAGAACCATATTGGCCCGCCCGCGAAAATCAATTTGAACTGCTTATATCTTCTGAACAATTGATCGTAGAGAACACAATTATTTGCATTTTAATAAAAGATGTTGAATGCTACAAGAATATGTCGGTTTCACTAGTTGTTGGTTGAGATCCATATTGGCCCGCCCGCGAAAATCAACTTCAACTGCTTATAACTCCTGAACAATTGATCGTAGAAAACAATTATTTGCATTTTAATGAAACATGTTGAATGCTACAAAAACATGTCGGTTTCACTAGTTGTTTTTAGAAAACCATTTTGGCCCGCCCGCTAAAACTATCTTCAACTCAACTACAACTCCTTATAACTTCTGAACATTTGATCGTAGAAAGCGTAATAATTTTGCATATTAATCAGCATGCTGCATGCTACAAGAATATATCGATTTCACTAGTTGTAGGTTGAGAACCATATTGGCCCGCCCGCGAAAATCAACTTGAACTGCTTATAACTCCTGAACAATTGATCGTAGAGAACACAATTATTTGCATTTTAATGAAACATGTTGATTGCTACAAGAATATGTGGGTCTCACTAGTTTTTTAGAAAACCATTTTGGCCCGCCAGCGAGTATTATCTTGAACTGTTTATAACTTCTGAACAAATGATCGTAGTGAGCGTAATAATTTTGCATATTAATCAGCATATTGCATGCTACAAGAATATATCCATTTCACTAGTTGTTGGTTGAGAACCATATCGGCAGGCCCCTGAAAATTAAATTGAACTGCTTATAACTCCTGAAAAATTGATCGTAGAGAACACAATTATTTGCATTTTAATGAAACATGTTGAATGCTACCAGAATATATCGCTTTCACTAGTTGTTTTTAGAAAACCATATTGGCCCGCCCGCGAGTGTTAACTTGAACTGTTTATAACTTCTGAACAATTGATCGTAGAGAACACAATTATTTGCATTTCAATCAAACATGTTGTATGCTACAAGAATATGTTGGTTTCACTAGTTATTGTTTGAGAACCATTTTCGCCCGCCCACCAAAACTAGCTTCAACTCCTTATAACTTCTGACCAAATGATCGTAGAGAGCGTTATAATTTTGCATATTAATCAGCATGTTGCATGCTACAAGAATTTATCGATTTCATTGGTTGCTGGTTGAGAACCATATTGGCCAGCCCGCGAAAATTAAATTGAACTGCTTATAACTTCTGAACAATTGATCGTAGAGACCACAATTAATAGCATTTTAATCAAACATGTTGTATGCAACAAGAATATGTCGGTTTCACTAGTTGTTTTTAGAAAACCATATTGGCTCGCCCGCGAGTATTAACTTGAAATGCTTATAACTTCTGAACAAACGATCTTACAGAGCGTAATAAATTTTCATATTAATCAGCATGTTGAATGCTACAAGAATATATCGATTTCACTAGTTGTTGGATGAGAAACATATTGGCCCGCCCGCGAAAATTAATTGGAACTGCTTATAACTTCTGAACAAATTATCTTAGAGAGCGTAATAAATTTGCATATTAATCAGCATGTTGCATGCTACAAGAATATATCGATTTCACTAGTTGTTGTTTGAGAAATATATTGGCCTGCCCGCGAAAATTAACTTGAACTGCTTATAACTTCTGAACAATTGATCGTAGAGCACACAATTATTTGCATTTCAATCAAACATGTTGTATGCTACAAGAATATGTCGGTTTCACTAGTTATTGTTTGAGAACCATTTTGGCCCGCCCGCCAAAACTAACTTCAACTCCTTATAAATTCTGAACAATTGATCGTAGAGAACACAATTATTTGCATTTTAATGAAACATGTTGATTGCTACAAGAATATGTGGGTCTCACTAGTTTTTTAGAAAACCATTTTGGCCCGCCAGCGAGTATTATCTTGAACTGTTTATAACTTCTGAACAAATGATCGTAGTGAGCGTAATAATTTTGCATATTAATCAGCATATTGCATGCTAAAAGAATATATCCATTTCACTAGTTGTTGGTTGAGAACCATATCGGCAGGCCCCTGAAAATTAAATTGAACTGCTTATAACTCCTGAAAAATTGATCGTAGAGAACACAATTATTTGCATTTTAATGAAACATGTTGAATGCTACCAGAATATATCGCTTTCACTAGTTGTTTTTAGAAAACCATATTGGCCCGCCCGCGAGTGTTAACTTGAACTGTTTATAACTTCTGAACAATTGATCGTAGAGAACACAATTATTTGCATTTCAATCAAACATGTTGTATGCTACAAGAATATGTTGGTTTCACTAGTTATTGTTTGAGAACCATTTTCGCCCGCCCGCCAAAACTAGCTTCAACTCCTTATAACTTCTGACCAAATGATCGTAGAGAGCGTTATAATTTTGCATATTAATCAGCATGTTGCATGCTACAAGAATTTATCGATTTCATTGGTTGCTGGTTGAGAACCATATTGGCCAGCCCGCGAAAATTAAATTGAACTGCTTATAACTTCTGAACAATTGATCGTAGAGACCACAATTAATAGCATTTTAATCAAACATGTTGTATGCAACAAGAATATGTCGGTTTCACTAGTTGTTTTTAGAAAACCATATTGGCTCGCCCGCGAGTATTAACTTGAACTGTTTATAACTTCTGAACAAATGATCTTAGAGAGCGTAATAAAATTTCATATTAATCAGCATGTTGAATGCTACAAGAATATATCGATTTCACTAGTTGTTGGATGAGAAACATATTGGCCAGCCCGCGAAAATTAAATTGAACTGCTTATAACTTCTGAACAATTGATCGTAGCGAACACAATTATTTGCATTTTAATGAAACATATTGAATGCTTCAAGAATATGTAGGTTTCACTAGTTGTTGTTTGAGAACCATATTGGTCCGCCAGCGGGTATTAAATTGAAATGCTTATAACTTCTGAACAAATGATCTTAGAGAGCGTAATAAATTTGCATATTAATCAGCATGTTGCATGCTACAAGAATATATCGATTTCACTAGTTTTTGTTTGAGAAATATATTGGCCTGCCCGCGAAAATTAACTTGAACTGCTTATAACTTCTGAACAATTGATCGTAGAGCACACAATTATTTGCATTTCAATCAAACATGTTGTATGCTACAAGAATATGTCGGTTTCACTAGTTATTGTTTGAGAACCATTTTGGCCCGCCCGCCAAAACTAACTTCAACTCCTTATAAATTCTGAACAAATGATCGTAGAGAGCGTAATAATTTTGCATATTAATCAGCATGTTGCATACTACAACAATATATCGATTTCATTAGTTGTTGGTTGAGAACCATATTGGCCCGCCCGCGAATATCAACTTGAACTGCTTATAACTCCTGAACAATTGATCGTAGAGACCACAATTAATAGCATTTTAATCAAACATGTTGTATGCAACAAGAATATGTCGGTTTCACTAGTTGTTTTTAGAAAACCATATTGGCTCGCCCGCGAGTATTAACTTGAACTGTTTATAACTTCTGAACAAATGATCCTAGAGAGCGTAATAAATTTGCATATTAATCAGCATGTTGCATGCTACAAGAATATATCGATTTCACTAGTTGTTGGTTGAAAACCATATTGGCCCGCCCGCGAAAATCAATTTGAACTGCTTATATCTTCTGAACAACTGATCGTAGAGAACACAATTATTTGCATTTTAATAAAAGATGTTGAATGCTAAAAGAATATGTCGGTTTCACTAGTTGTTGTTTGAGAACTATATTGGCCCACCCGCGAGTATTAAATTGAACTGTTTATAACTTCTGAACAAATTATCATAGAGAGCGTAATATATTTGCATATTAATCAGCATGTTGCATGCTACAAGAATATATCGATTTCACAAGTTGTTGGTTGAGATCCATATTGGCCCGCCCGCGAAAATCAACTTCAACTGCTTATAACTCCTGAACAATTGATCGTAGAAAACAATTATTTGCATTTTAATGAAACATGTTGAATGCTACAAAAATATGTCGGTTTCACTAGTTGTTTTTAGAAAACCATTTTGGCCCGCCCGCTAAAACTAACTTCAACTCAACTACAACTCCTTATAACTTCTGAACATTTGATCGTAGAAAGCGTAATAATTTTGCATATTAATCAGCATGCTGCATGCTACAAGAATATATCGATTTCACTAGTTGTTGGTTGAGAACCATATTGGCCCGCCCGCGAAAATCAACTTGAACTGCTTATAACTCCTGAACAATTGATCGTAGAGAACACAATTATTTGCATTTTAATGAAAGATGTTGAATGCTACAAGAATATGTCGGTTTCACTAGTTGTTTTTAGAAAACCATTTTGGCCGCCCGCCAAAACTAATTTCAACTCCTTATAACTTCTGAACAATTGATCGTAAAAAGCGTAATAATTCTGCATATTAAACAGCATGTTGCATGCTACAAGAATATATCGATTTCATTAGTTTTTGGTTGAGAACCATATTGGCCCGCCGGCGAAAATCAACTTGAACTGCTTATAACTCCTGAACAATTGATCGTAGAGCACACAATTATTTGCATTTTAATGAAACATGTTGAATGCTACAAGAATATGTCGGTTTCACTACTTGTTTTTAGAAAACCATATTGGCCCGTCCGAGAGTATTAACTTGAACTGTTTATAACTTCTGAACAAATGATCCTAGAGAGCGTAATAAATTTGCATATTAATCAACATGTTGCATGCTACAAGAATATATCGATTTCACTAGTTGTTGGTTGAGATCCATATTGGCCCGCTCGCGAAAATCAACTTGAACTGCTTATAAATCCTGAACAATTGATCGTAGAGAACACAATTATTTGCATTTTAATGACACATGTTGAATGCTACAAGAATATGTCAGTTTCACTAGTTGTTATTTGAGAACCATACTGGCCGGCCCGCGAAAATCAACTTGAACTGCTTATAACTCCTGAACAATTGATCGTAGAGAGCACAATTATTTGCATTTTAATGAAACATGTTGAATGCTACAAGAATATATCGTTTTCACTAGTTGTTGTTTGAGAACCATATTGGCCCGCCCGCGAAAAACAAATTGAACTGCTTATAACTCCTGAACAATTGATCGTAGAGAACACAATTATTTGCATTTTAATGAAACATGTTGATTGCTACAAGAATATGTGGGTCTCACTAGTTTTTTAGAAAACCATTTTGGCCCGCCCGCGAGTATTATCTTGAACTGTTTATAACTTGTGAACAAATGATCGTAGTGAGCGTAATAATTTTGCATATTAATCAGCATATTGCATGCTACAAGAATATATCCATTTCACTAGTTGTTGGTTGAGAACCATATTGGCCCGCCCCTGAAAGTCAAATTGAACTGCTTATAACTCCTGAAAAATTGATCGTAGAGAACAAAATTATTTGCATTTTAATGAAACATGTTGAATGCTACAAGAATATATCGCTTTCACTAGTTGTTTTTAGAAAACCATATTGGCCCGCCCGCGAGTGTTAACTTGAACTGTTTATAACTTCTGAACAATTGATCGTAGAGAACACAATTATTTGCATTTCAATCAAACATGTTGTATGCTACAAGAATATGTCGGTTTCACTAGTTATTGTTTGAGAACCATTTTGGCCCGCCCGCCAAAACTAGCTTCAACTCCTTATAACTTCTGACCAAATGATCGTAGAGAGCGTTATAATTTTGCATATTAATCAGCATGTTGCATGCTACAAGAATTTATCGATTTCATTGGTTGCTGGTTGAGAACCATATTGGCCAGCCCGCGAAAATTAAATTGAACTGCTTATAACTTCTGAACAATTGATCGTAGCGAACACAATTATTTGCATTTTAATGAAACATGTTGAATGCTTCAAGAATATGTCGGTTTCACTAGTTGTTGTTTGAGAACCATATTGGTCCGCCAGCGGGTATTAAATTGAAATGCTTATAACTTCTGAACAAACGATCTTACAGAGCGTAATAAATTTTCATTTTAATCAGCATGTTGAATGCTACAAGAATATATCGATTTCACTAGTTGTTGGATGAGATACATATTGGCCCGCCCGCGAAAATTAATTGGAACTGCTTATAACTTCTGAACAAATTATCTTAGAGAGCGTAATAAATTTGCATATTAATCAGCATGTTGCATGCTACAAGAATATATCGATTTCACTAGTTGTTGTTTGAGATATATATTGGCCTGCCCGCGAAAATTAACTTGAACTGCTTATAACTTCTGAACAATTGATCGTAGAGCACACAATTATTTGCATTTCAATCAAACATGTTGTATGCTACAAGAATATGTCGGTTTCACTAGTTATTGTTTGAGAACCATTTTGGCCCGCCCGCCAAAACTAAATTCAACTCCTTATAAATTCTGAACAAATGATTGTAGAGAGCGTAATAATTTTGCATATTAATCAGCTTGTTGCATGCTACAACAATATATCGATTTCATTGGTTGTTGGTTGAGAACCATATTGGCCCGCCCGCGAAAATCAACTTGAACTGCTTATAACTCCTGAACAATTGATCGTAGAGACCACAATTAATAGCATTTTAATCAAACATGTTGTATGCAACAAGAATATGTCGGTTTCACTAGTTGTTTTTAGAAAACCATATTGGCTCGCCCGCGAGTATTAACTTGAACTGTTTATAACTTCTGAACAAATGATCCTAGAGAGCGTAATAAATTTGCATATTAATCAACATGTTGCATGCTACAAGAATATATCGATTTCACTAGTTGTTGGTTGAGAACCATATTGGCCCGCCCGCGAAAATCAACTTGAACTGCTTATAACTTCTGAACAATTGATCGTAGAGATCAAAATTATTATCATTTTAATCTAACATGTTATATGCTACAAGAATATGTCATTTTCACTAGTTATTGTTTGAGAACCATATTGGCCCGCCCGCGAGTATTAAATTGAACTGCTTATAAGTTCTGAACAAATGATCATAGAAAGCTCGATTGTTTTGCATATTAATAAACATGTAGCTAGCTACAAGAATATATAGATTTCACTAGTTATTGTTTGAGATCCATGTTGGCCCACCCGCGAAAACTAATTCAACTGCTTACAATTTCTGAACAAATGATCCTAGAGAACCCAATTATTTGCATTTTAATGAAACATGTTGTATGCTACAAGTATATGTCGGTTTTACTATTTGTTTTTTTAGAACCATATTGGCCCGCCCGCGAGTATTGACTTGTTCTCCTTATAACGTCTGAAAAAATGATCGTAGTGAGCGTAATAGTTTTGCATATTAATCAGCATTTTGCATGCTACAAGAATATATCGATTTCACTAGTTGTTGGTTGAGAACCATATTGGTCCGCCCTCGAAAATTAACTTGAACTGCTTTAAACTTCTGAACAATTGATTGTAGAGAACACAATTATTTGCATTTAAATCAAACATGTTGTATGTTACAAGTTATGTCGGTTTCACTAGTTATTGTTTGAGAACCATTTTGGCCCGCCCGCCAAAACTGACTTCAACTCCTGATAACTTCTGAACAAATGATCGTGGAGAGCGTAATAATTTTGCATATTAATCAGCATGTTTCATGCTACAAGAATATATCGATTTCATTAGTTGTTGGTTGAGAACCATATTGGCCCGCCCGCGAAAATTAACTTGAACTGCTAATAACTTCTGAACAATTGATCGTAGCGAACACAATTATTTGCATTTTAATGAAACATGTTGAATGCTACAAAAATATGTCGGTATCACTAGTTGTTTTTAGAAAACCATTTTGGCCCGCCCGCTAAAACTAACTTCAACTCAAATTCAACTCCTTATAACTTCTGAACATTTGATCGTAGAAAGCGTAATAATTTTGCATATTAATCAGCATATTGCATGCTACAAGAATATATCCATTTCACTAGCTGTTGGTTGAGAACCATATTGGCCCGCCCTCGAAAATTAAATAGAACTGCTTATAACTTCTGAACAATTGATCGTAGAGAACTCAATTATTTGCATTTCAATGAAACATGTTGTATACTACAAGAATATGTCGGTTTCACTAGTTATTGTTTGAGAACCTCTTTGTCCCGCCCGCCAAAACTAACTTCAACTCCTCATAACTTCTGAACAAACGATCGTAGTGAGCGAAATAATTTCGCATATTAATCAGCATATTGCATGCTACAAGAATATATCCATTTCACTAGTTGTTGGTTGAGAACCATATTGGCCCGCCCGCGGAAATTAACTTGAACTGCTTGTAACTTCTGTACAATTGATCGTAGCGAACACAATTATTTGCATTTTAATGAAACATGTTGAATGCTTCAAGAATATGTCGGTTTCACTAGTTGTTGTTTGAGAACCATAATGGCCCGCCCGCGAATATTAAATTGAACTTCTTATAACTTCTGAACAAATGATCTTAGAGAGCGTAATAAATTTGCATATTAATCAGCATGTTGCATGCTACAAGAATATATCGATTTCACTAGTTGTTGGTTGAGAACCATATTGGCCCGCCCGCGAAAATTAATTTGAACTGCGTATAACTTCTGAACAAATAATCGTAGAAAGCGTAATAATTTTGCATATTAATCAGCATGTTGCATGCTACAAGAATATATCGATTTCACTAGTTGTTGGTTGAGAACCATATTGGCCCGCCCGCGAAAATCAACTTGAACTGCTTATAACTCCTGAACAATTGATAGTAGAAAACAATTATTTGCATTTTAATGAAACATGTTGAATGCTACAAAAATATGTCGGTTTCACTAGTTGTTTTTAGAAAACCATTTTGGCGCGCCCGCTATAACTAACTTCAACTCCTTATTACTTCTGAACAATTGTTCGTAGAAAGCGTAATAATTTTGCATATTAATCAGCATGCTGCATGCTACAAGAATATATCGATTTCACTAGTTGTTGGTTGGGAACCATATTGGCCCGCCCGCGAAAATCAACTTGAACTGCTTATAACTCCTGAACAATTAATCGTAGAGATCACAATTATTTGCATTTTAATGAAACATTTTGAATGCTACAAGAATATGTCGGTTTCACTAGTTGTTTTTAGAAAACCATATTGGCCCGTCCGAGAGTATTAACTTGAACTGTTTATAACTTCTGAACAAATGATCCTAGAGAGCGTAATAAATTTGCATATTAATCAGCATGTTGCATGCTACAAGAATATATCGATTTCACTAGTTGGTTGAGAACCATATTGGCCCGCCCCTGAAAATCAACTTGAACTGCTTATAACTCCTGAAAAATTGATCGTAGAGAACACAATTATTTGCGTTTTAATGAAACATGTTGAATGCTACAAGAATATGTCGGTTTCACTAGTTGTTTTTAGAAAACCATATTGGCCCGCCCGCGAGTATTAACTTGAACTGTTTATAACTTCTGAACAATTGATCGTAGAGAACACAAATATTTGCATTTCAATCAAACATGTTGTATGCTACAAGAATATGTCGCTTTCACTAGTTATTGTTTGAGAACCATTTTGGCCCGCCCGCCAAAACTAACTTCAACTCCTTATAACTTCTGAACAAATGATCGTAGAGAGCGTTATAATTTTGCATATTAATCAGCATGTTGCATGCTACAAGAATATATCGATTTCATTGGTTGCTGGTTGAGAAACATATTGGCCATCCCGCGAAAATTAAATTGAACTGCTTATAACTTCTGAACAATTGATCGTAGCGAACACAATTATTTGCATTTTAATGAAACATATTGAATGCTTCAAGAATATGTCGGTTTCACTAGTTGTTGTTTGAGAACCATATTGGTCCGCCAGCGGGTATTAAATTGAAATGCTTATAACTTCTGAACAAATGATCTTAGAGAGCGTAATAAATTTTCATATTAATCAGCATGTTGCATGCTACAAGAATATATCGATTTCACTAGTTGTTGTTTGAGAAATATATTGGCCTGCCCGCGAAAATTAACTTGAACTGATTATAACTTCTGAACAATTGATCGTAGTGCACACAATTATTTGCATTTCAATCAAACATGTTGTATGCTACAAGAATATGTCGGTTTCACTAGTTTATGTTTGAGAACCATTTTGGCCCGCCCGCCAAAACTAACTTCAACTCCTTATAAATTCGGAACAAATGATCGTAGAGAGCGTAATAATTTTGCATATTAATCAGCATGTTTCATGCTACAACAATATATCGATTTCATTGGTTGTTGGTTGAGAACCATATTGGCCCGCCCGCGAAAATCAACTTGAACTGCTTATAACTCCTGAACAATTGATCGTAGAGACCACAATTAATAGCATTTTAATCAAACATGTTGTATGCAACAAGAATATGTCGGTTTCACTAGTTGTTTTTAGAAAACCATATTGGCTCGCCCGCGAGTATTAACTTGAACTGTTTATAACTTCTGAACAAATGATCCTAGAGAGCGTAATAAATTTGCATATTAATCAGCATGTTGCATGCTACAAGAATATATCGATTTCACTAGTTGTTGGTTGAGAACCATATTGGCCCGCCCGCGAAAATCAATTTGATCTGCTTATAACTTCTGAACAATTGATCGTAGAGAACACAATTATTTCCATTTTAATAAAAGATGTTGAATGCTACAAGAATATGTCGGTATCACTAGTTGTTGTTTGAGAACCATATTGGCCCGCCCGCGAGTATTAAATTGAACTGTCTATAACTTCTGAACAAATTATCATAGAGAGCGTAATATATTTGCATATTAATCAGCATGTTGCATGCTACAAGAATATATTGATTTCACAAGTTGTTGGTTGAGATCCATATTGGCCCGCCCGCGAAAATCAACTTGAACTGCTTATAACTCCTGAACAATTGATCGTAGAAAACAATTATTTGCATTTTAATGAAACATGTTGAATGCTACAAAAATATGTCGGTTTCACTAGTTGTTTTTAGAAAACCATTTTGGCCCGCCCGCTAAAACTAACTTCAACTCAACTTCAACTCCTTATAACTTCTGAACATTTGATCGTAGAAAGCGTAATAATTTTGCATATTAATCAGCATGCTGCATGCTACAAGAATATATCGATTTCACTAGTTGTTGGTTGAGAACCATATTGGCCCGCCCGCGAAAATCAACTTGAACTGCTTATAACTCCTGAACAATTGATCGTAGAGAACACAATTATTTGCATTTTAATGAAAGATGTTGAATGCTACAAGAATATGTCGGTTTCACTAGTTGTTTTTAGAAAACCATTTTGGCCAGCCTGCCAAAACTAATTTCAACTCCTTATAACTTCTGAACAATTGATCGTAGAAAGCATAATAATGCTGCATATTAAACAGCATGTTGCATGCTACAAGAATATATCGATTTCATTAGTTTTTGGATGAGAACCATATTGGCCCGCCCGCGAAAATCAACTTGAACTGCTTATAACTCCTGAACAATTGATCGTAGAGCACACAATTATTTGCATTTTAATGAAACATGTTGAATGCTACAAGAATATGTCGGTTTCACTAGTTGTTTTTAGAAAACCATATTGGCCCGTCCGAGAGTATTAACTTGAACTGTTTATAACTTCTGAACAAATGATCGTAGAGAGCTTAATAAATTTGCATATTAATCAGCATGTTGCATGTTACAAGAATATATCGATTTCACTAGTTGGTTGAGAACCATATTGGCCCGAACCTGAAAATCAACTTGAACTGCTTATAACTCCTGAAAAATTGATCGTAGAGAACACAATTATTTGCATTTTAATGAAACATGTTGAATGCTACAAGAATATGTCGGTTTCACTAGTTGTTTTTAGAAAACCATATTGGCCCGCCCGCGAGTATTAACTTGAACTGTTTATAACTTCTGAACAATTGATCGTAGAGAACACAATTATTTGCATTTCAATCAAACATGTTGTATGCTACAAGAATATGTCGCTTTCACTAGTTATTGTTTGAGAACCATTTTGGCCCGCCCGCAAAAACTAACTTCAACTCCTTTTAACTTCTGAAAAAATGATCGTAGAGAGCGTTATAATTTGCATATTAATCAGCATGTTGCATGATACAAGAATATATCGATTTCATTGGTTGCTGGTTGAGAAACATATTGGCCAGCCCGCGAAAATTAAATTGAACTGCTTATAACTTCTGAACAATTGATCGTAGCGAACACAATTATTTGCATTTTAATGAAACATATTGAATGCTCCAAGAATATATCGGTTTCACTAGTTGTTGTTTGAGAACCATATTGGTGCGCCAGCGGGTATTAAATTGAAATGCTTATAACTTCTGAACAAATGATCTTAGAGAGCGTAATAAATTTTCATATTAATCAGCATGTTGAATGCTACAAGAATATATCGATTTCACTAGTTGTTAGATGAGAAACATATTGGCCCGCCCGCCAAAACTAACTTCAACTCCTTATAAATTCTGAACAAATGATCGTAGAGAGCGTAATAATTTTGCATATTAATCAGCATGTTGCATGCTACAACAATATATCGATTTCATTGGTTGTTGGTTGAGAACCATATTGGCCCGCCCGCGAAAATCAACTTGAACTGCTTACAACTCCTGAACAATTGATCGTAGAGACCACAATTATTTGCATTTTAATGAAAGATGTTGAATGCTACAAGAATATGTCGGTTTCACTAGTTGTTGTTTGAGAACCATATTGGCCCACCCGCGAGTATTAAATTGAACTGTTTATAACTTCTGAACAAATTATCATAGAGAGCGAAATATATTTGCATATTAATCAGCATGTTGCATGCTACAAGAATATATCGATTTCACAAGTTGTTGGTTGAGATCCATATTGGCCCGCCCGCGAAAATCAACTTCAACTGCTTATAACTCCTGAACAATTGATCGTAGAAAACAATTATTTGCATTTTAATGAAACATGTTGAATGCTACAAAAATATGTCGGTTTCACTAGTTGTTGTTAGAAAACCATTTTGGCCCGCCCGCTAAAACTAACTTCAACTCAACTACAACTCCTTATAACTTCTGAACATTTGATCGTAGAAAGCGTAATAATTTTGCATATTAATCAGCATGCTGCATGCTACAAGAATATATCGATTTCACTAGTTGTTGGTTGAGAACCATATTGGCCCGCCCGCGAAAATCAACTTGAACTGCTTATAACTCCTGAACAATTGATCGTAGAGAACACAATTATTTGCATTTTAATGAAAGATGTTGAATGCTACAAGAATATGTCGGTTTCACTAGTTGTTTTTAGAAAACCATTTTGGCCCGCCCGCCAAAACTAATTTCAACTCCTTATAACTTCTGAACAATTGATCGTAGAAAGCGTAATAATTCTGCATATTAAACAGCATGTTGCATGCTACAAGAATATATCGATTTCATTAGTTTTTGGTTGAGAACCATATTGGCCCGCCCGCGAAAATCAACTTGAACTGCTTATAACTCCTGAACAATTGATCGTAGAGCACACAATTATTTGCATTTTAATGAAACATGTTGAATGCTACAAGAATATGTCGGTTTCACTAGTTGTTTTTAGAAAACCATATTGGCCCGTCCGAGAGTATTAACTTGAACTGTTTATAACTTCTGAACAAATGATCCTAGAGAGCGTAATAAATTTGCATATTAATCAGCATGTTGCATGCTACAAGAATATATCGATTTCACTAGTTGTTGGTTGAGAACCATATTGGCCCGCCCGCGAAAATCAACTTGAACTGCTTATAACTCCTGAACAATTGATCGTAGAGAGCACAATTATTTGCATTTTAATGAAACATGTTGAATGCTACAAGAATATGTCAGTTTCACTAGTTGTTATTTGAGAACCATATAGGCCCGCCCGCGAAAATCAACTTGAACTGCTTATAACTCCTGAACAATTGATCGTAGAGAGCACAATTATTTGCATTTTAATGAAACATGTTGAATGCTACAAGAATATATCGTTTTCACTAGTTGTTGTTTGAGAACCATATTGGCCCGCCCGCGAAAATCAACTTGAACTGCTTATAACTCCTGAACAATTGATCGTAGAGAACACAATTATTTGCATTTTAATGAAACATGTTGATTGCTACAAGAATATGTGGGTCTCACTAGTTTTTTAGAAAACCATTTTGGCCCGCCCGCGAGTATTAACTTGAACTGTTTATAACTTTTGAACAATTGATCGTAGTGAGCGTAATAATTTTGCATATTAATCAGCATATTGCATGCTACAAGAATATATCCATTTCACTAGTTGTTGGTTGAGAACCATATTGGCCCGCCCTCGAAAATTAAATAGAACTGCTTAAAACTTCTGAACAATTGATCGTAGAGAACACAATTATTTGCATCTCAATGAAACATGTTGTATACTACAAGAATATGTCGGTTTCAGTAGTTATTGTTTGAGAACCTCTTTGTCCCGCCCGCCAAAACTAACTTCAACTCCTTATAACTTCTGAACAAATGATCGTAGAGAGCTTAATAATTTTGCATATTAATCAGCATGTTGCATGCTACAAGAATATATCGATTTCATTAGTTGTTGGTTGAGAAGCATATTGGCCCGCCCGCGGAAATTAAGTTGAACTGCTTATAACTTCTGAACAATTGATCGTAGCGAACACAGTTATTTGCATTTTAATGAAACATGTTGAATGCTTCAAGAATATGTCGGTTTCACTAGTTGTTGTTTGAGAACCATATTGGCCCGCCCGCGAATATTAAATTGAACTTCTTATAACTTCTGAACAAATGATCTTAGAGAGCGTAATAAATTTGCATATTATTCAGCATGTTGCATGCAACAAGAATATATCGATTTCACTAGTTGTTGGTTGAGAACCATATTGGCCCGCCCGCGAAAATTAATATGAACTGCTTATAACTTCTGAACAAATAATCGTAGCGAACACAATTATTTGCATTTTAATGAAACATGTTGAATGCTTCAAGAATATGTCGGTTTCACTAGTTGTTGTTTGAGAACCATATTGGCCCGCCCGCGAGTATTAAATTGAAATGCTTATAACTTCTGAACAAGTGATCCTAGAGAGCGTAATAAATTTGCATATTAATCAACATGTTGCATGCTACAAGAATATATCGATTTCTCAAGTTGTTGGTTGAGATCCATATTGGCCCGCCCGCGAAAATCAACTTGAACTGCTTATAACTCCTGAACAATTGATAGTAGAAAACAATTATTTGCATTTTAATGAAACATGTTGAATGCTACAAAAATATGTCGGTTTCACTAGTTGTTTTTAGAAAACCATTTTGGCGCGCCCGCTAAAACTAACTTCAACTCCTTATTACTTCTGAACAATTGATCGTAGAAAGCGTAATAATTTTGCATATTATTCAGCATGCTGCATGCTACAAGAATATATCGATTTCACTAGTTGTTGGTTGAGAACCATATTGGCCCGCCCGCGAAAATCAACTTGAACTGCTTATAACTCCTGAACAATTAATCGTAGAGATCACAATTATTTGCATTTTAATGAAACATGTTGAATGCTACAAGAATATGTCGGTTTCACTAGTTGTTTTTAGAAAACCATTTTGGCCCGTCCGAGAGTATTAACTTGAACTGTTTATAACTTCTGAACAAATGATCCTAGAGAACGTAATAAATTTGCATATTAATCAGCATGTTGCATGCTACAAGAATATATCGATTTCATTAGTTGGTTGAGAACCATATTGGCCCGCCCCTGAAAATCAACTTGAACTGCTTAAAACTCCTGAAAAATTGATCGTAGAGAACACAATTATTTGCATTTTAATGAAACATGTTGAATGCTACAAGAATATGTCGGTTTCACTAGTAGTTTTTAGAAAACCTAATTGGCCCGCCCGCGAGTATTAACTTGAACTGTTTATAACTTCTGAACAAATGATCGTAGAGAGCGTAATAATTTTACGTATTAATCAGCATGTTGCATGCTACAACAATATATCGATTTCATTGGTTGTTGGTTGAGAACGATATTGGCCCGCCCGCGAATATCAACTTGAACTGCTTATAACTCCTGAACAATTGATCGTAGAGAGCACAATTATTTGCAATTTAATGAAACATGTTGAATGCTACAAGAATATGTCAGTTTCACTAGTTGTTATTTGAGAACCATATTGGCCCGCCCGCGAAAATCAACTTGAACTGCTTATAACTCCTGAACAAATGATCGTAGTGAGCGTAATAATTTTGCATATTAATCAGCATATTGCATGCTACAAGAATATATCCATTTCACTAGTTGTTGGTTGAGAACCATATTGGCCCGCCCTCGAAAATTAAATAGAACTGCTTAAAACTTCTGAACAATTGATCGTAGAGAACACAATTATTTGCATCTCAATGAAACATGTTGTATACTACAAGAATATGTCGGTTTCAATAGTTATTGTTTGAGAACCTCTTTGTCCCGCCCGCCAAAACTAACTTCAACTCCTTATAACTTCTGAACAAATGATCGTAGAGAGCTTAATAATTTTGCATATTAATCAGCATGTTGCATGCTACAAGAATATATCGATTTAATTAGTTGTTGGTTGAGAAGCATATTGGCCCGCCCGCGGAAATTAAATTGAACTGCTTATAACTTCTGAACAATTGATCGTAGCGAACACAATTATTTGCATTTTAATGAAACATGTTGAATGCTTCAAGAATATGTCGGTTTCACTAGTTGTTGTTTGAGAACCATATTGGCCCGCCCGCGAATATTAAATTGAACTTCTTATAACTTCTGAACAAATGATCTTAGAGAGCGTAATAAATTTGCATATTATTCAGCATGTTGCATGCAACAAGAATATATCGATTTCACTAGTTGTTGGTTGAGAACCATATTGGCCCGCCCGCGAAAATTAATATGAACTGCTTATAACTTCTGAACAAATAATCGTAGCGAACACAATTATTTGCATTTTAATGAAACATGTTGAATGCTTCAAGAATATGTCGGTTTCACTAGTTGTTGTTTGAGACCCATATTGGCCTGCCCGCGAGTATTAAATTGAAATGCTTATAACTTCTGAACAAATGATCCTAGAGAGCGTAATAAATTTGCATATTAATCAGCATGTTGCATGCTACAAGAATATATCGATTTCTCAAGTTGTTGGTTGAGATCCATATTGGCCCGCCCGCGAAAATCAACTTGAACTGCTTATAACTCCTGAACAATTAATCTTAGAGATCACAATTATTTGCATTTTAATGAAACATGTTGAATGCTACAAGAATATGTCGGTTTCACTAGTTGTTTTTAGAAAACCATTTTGGCCCGTCCGAGAGTATTAACTTGAACTGTTTATAACTTCTGAACAAATGATCCTAGAGAACGTAATAAATTTGCATATTAATCAGCATGTTGCATGCTACAAGAATATATCGATTTCACTAGTTGGTTGAGAACCATATTGGCCCGCCCCTGAAAATCAACTTGAACTGCTTATAACTCCTGAAAAATTGATCGTAGAGAACACAATTATTTGCATTTTAATGAAACATGTTGAATGCTACAACAATATATCGATTTCATTGGTTGTTGGTTGAGAACCATATTGGCCCGCCCGCGAAAATCAACTTGAACTGCTTATAACTCCTGAACAATTGATCGTAGAGAACACAATTATTTGCATTTTAATGAAACATGTTGATTGCTACAAGAATATGTGGGTCTCACTAGTTTTTTAGAAAACCATTTTGGCCCGCCCGCGAGTATTATCTTGAACTGTTTATAACTTCTGAACAAATGATCGTAGTGAGCGTAATAATTTTGCATATTAATCAGCATATTGCATGCTACAAGAATATATCCATTTCACTAGTTGTTGGTTGAGAACCATATTGGCCCGCCCCTGAAAATCAAATTGAACTGCTTATAACTCCTGAAAAATTGATCGTAGAGAACACAATTATTTGCATTTTAATGAAACATGTTGAACGCTACAAGAATATATCGCTTTCACTAGTTGTTTTTAGAAAACCATATTGGCCCGCCCGCGAGTGTTAACTTGAACTGTTTATAACTTCTGAACAATTGATCGTAGAGAACACAATTATTTGCATTTCAATCAAACATGTTGTATGCTACAAGAATATGTCGGTTTCACTAGTTATTGTTTGAGAACCATTTTGGCCCGCCCGCCAAAACTAGCTTCAACTCCTTATAACTTCTGACAAATGATCGTAGAGAGCGTTATAATTTTGCATATTAATCAGCATGTTGCATGCTACAAGAATTTATCGATTTCATTGGTTGCTGGTTGAGAACCATATTGGCCAGCCCGCGAAAATTAAATTGAACTGCTTATAACTTCTGAACAATTGATCGTAGCGAACACAATTATTTGCATTTTAATGAAACATGTTGAATGCTTCAAGAATATGTCGGTTTCACTAGTTCTTGTTTGAGAACCATATTGGTCCGCCAGCGGGTATTAAATTGAAATGCTTATAACTTCTGAACAAACGATCTTACAGAGCGTAATAAATTTTCATATTAATCAGCATGTTGAATGCTACAAGAATATATCGATTTCACTAGTTGTAAGATGAGAAACATATTGGCCCGCCCGCGAAAATTAATTGGAACTGCTTATAACTTCTGAACAAATTATCTTAGAGAGCGTAATAAATTTGCATATTAATCAGCATGTTGCATGCTACAAGAATATATCGATTTCACTAGTTGTTGTTTGAGAAATATATTGGCCTGCCCGCGAAAATTAACTTGAACTGATTATAACTTCTGAACAATTGATCGTAGAGCACACAATTATTTGCATTTCAATCAAACATGTTGTATGCTACAAGAATATGTCGGTTTCACTTGTTATTGTTTGAGAACCATTTTGGCCCGCCCGCCAAAACTAACTTCAACTCCTTATAAATTCTGAACAAATGATTGTAGAGAGCGTAATAATTTTGCATATTAATCAGCTTGTTGCATGCTACAACAATATATCGATTTCATTGGTTGTTGGTTGAGAACCATATTGGCCCGCCCGCGAAAATCAACTTGAACTGCTTATAACTCCTGAACAATTGATCGTAGAGACCACAATTAATAGCATTTTAATCAAACATGTTGTATGCAACAAGAATATGTCGGTTTCACTAGTTGTTTTTAGAAAACCATATTGGCTCGCCCGCGAGTATTAAATTGAACTGTTTATAACTTCAGAACAAATGATCCTAGAGAGCGTAATAAATTTGCATATTAATCAGCATGTTGCATGCTACAAGAATATATCGATTTCACTAGTTGTTGGTTGAGAACCATATTGGCCCGCCCGCGAAAATCAACTTGAACTGCTTATAACTTCTGAACAATTGATCGTAGTGATCACAATTATTATCATTTTAATCTAACATGTTATATGCTACAAGAATATGTCATTTTCACTAGTTATTGTTTGAGAACCATATTGGCCCGCCCGCGAGTATTAAATTGAACTGCTTATAAGTTCTGAACAAATGATCGTAGAAAGTTCGATTGTTTAGCATATTAATAAACATGTAGCTAGCTACAAGAATATATAGATTTCACTAGTTATTGTTTGAGATCCATGTTGGCCCACCCGCGAAAACTAATTCAACTGCTTACAATTTCTGAACAAATGATCCTAGAGAACCCAATTATTTGCATTTTAATGAAACATGTTGTATGCTACAAGTATATGTCGGTTTTACTATTTGTTTTTTTAGAACCATATTGGCCCGCCCGCGAGTATTGACTTTTTCTGCTTATAACGTCTGAAAAAATGATCGTAGTGAGCGTAATAGTTTTGCATATTAATCAGCATTTTGCATGCTACAAGAATATATCGATTTCACTAGTTGTTGGTTGAGAACCATATTGGTCCGCCCTCGAAAATTAACTTGAACTGCTTTAAACTTCTGAACAATTGATCGTAGAGAACACAATTATTTGCATTTAAATCGAACATGTTGTATGCTACAAGTTATGTCGGTTTCACTAGTTATTGTTTGAGAACCATTTTGGCCCGCCCGCCAAAACTAACTTCAACTCCTTATAACTTCTGAACAAATGATCGTGGAGAGCGTAATAATTTTGCATATTAATCAGCATGTTTCATGCTACAAGAATATATCGATTTCATTAGTTGTTGGTTGAGAACCATATTGGCCCGCCCGCGAAAATTAACTTGAACTGCTAATATCTTCTGAACAATTGATCGTAGCGAACACAATTATTTGCATTTTAATGAAACATGTTATATGCTACAAAAATATGTCGGTATCACTAGTTGTTTTTAGAAAACCATTTTGGCCCGCCCGCTAAAACTAACTTCAACTCAAATTCAACTCCTTATAACTTTTGAACATTTGATCGTAGAAAGCGTAATAATTTTGCATATTAATCAGCATGCTGCATGCTACAAGAATATATCGATTTCACTAGTTGTTGGTTGAGAACCATATTGGCCCGCCCGCGAAAATCAACTTGAACTGCTTATAACTCCTGAACAATTGATCGTAGAGAGCACAATTATTTGCATTTTAATGAAACATGTTGAATGCTACAAGAATATATCGATTTCACTAGTTGTTGTTTGAGAACCATATTGACCCGCCCGCGAAAATCAAATTGAACTGCTTATAACTCCTGAACAATTGATCGTAGAGAACACAATTATTTGCATTTTAATGAAACATGTTGATTGCTACAAGAATATGTAAGTCTCACTAGTTTTTTAGAAAAAAAATTTGGCCTGCCCGCGAGTATTAACTTGAACTGTTTATAACTTCTGAACAAATGATCGTAGTGAGCGTAATAATTTTGCATATTAATCAGCATATTGCATGCTACAAGAATATATCCATTTCACTAGTTGTTGGTTGACAACCATATTGGCCCGCCCTCGAAAATTAAATAGAACTGCTTATAACTTCTGAACAATTGATCGTAGAGAACTCAATTATTTGCATTTCAATGAAACATGTTGAATACTACAAGAATATGTCGGTTTCTCTAGTTATTGTTTGAGAACCTCTTTGTCCCGCCCGCCAAAACTAACTTCAACTCCTTATAACTTCTGAACAAATGATCGTAGTGAGCGTAATAATTTTGCATATTAATCAGCATATTGCATGCTACAAGAATATATCTATTTCACTAGTTGTTAGTTGAGAACCATATTGGCCCGTCCGCGGAAATTAACTTGAACTGCTTGTAACTTCTGTACAATTGATCGTAGCGAACACAATTATTTGCATTTTAATGAAACATGTTGAATGCTTCTAGAATATGTCGGTTTCACTAGTTGTTGTTTGAGAACCATATTGGCCCGCCCGCGAATATTAAATTGAACTTCTTATAACTTCTGAACAAATGATCTTAGAGAGCGTAATAAATTTGCATATTAATCAGCATGTTGCATGCTACAAGAATATATCGATTTCACTAGTTGTTGGTTGAGAACCATATTGGCCCGCCCGCGAAAATCAACTTGAACTGCTTATAACTTCTGAACAATTGATCGTAGTGATCACAATTATTATCATTTTAATCTAACATGTTATATGCTACAAGAATATGTCATTTTCACTAGTTATTGTTTGAGAACCATATTGGCCCGCCCGCGAGTATTAAATTGAACTGCTTATAAGTTCTGAACAAATGATCGTAGAAAGTTCGATTGTTTAGCATATTAATAAACATGTAGCTAGCTACAAGAATATATAGATTTCACTAGTTATTGTTTGAGATCCATGTTGGCCCACCCGCGAAAACTAATTCAACTGCTTACAATTTCTGAACAAATGATCCTAGAGAACCCAATTATTTGCATTTTAATGAAACATGTTGTATGCTACAAGAATATGTCGGTTTTACTATTTGTTTTTTTAGAACCATATTGGCCCGCCCGCGAGTATTGACTTGTTCTGCTTATAACGTCTGAAAAAATGATCGTAGTGAGCGTAATAGTTTTGCATATTAATCAGCATTTTGCATGCTACAAGAATATATCGATTTCACTAGTTGTTGGTTGAGAACCATATTGGTCCGCCCTCGAAAATTAACTTGAACTGCTTTAAACTTCTGAACAATTGATCGTAGAGAACACAATTATTTGCATTTAAATCAAACATGTTGTATGCTACAAGTTATGTCGGTTTCACTAGTTATTGTTTGAGAACCATTTTGGCCCGCCCGCCAAAACTAACTTCAACTCCTTATAACTTCTGAACAAATGATCGTGGAGAGCGTAATAATTTTGCATATTAATCAGCATGTTTCATGCTACAAGAATATATCGATTTCATTAGTTGTTGGTTGAGAACCATATTGGCCCGCCCGCGAAAATTAACTTGAACTGCTAATATCTTCTGAACAATTGATCGTAGCGAACACAATTATTTGCATTTTAATGAAACATGTTATATGCTACAAAAATATGTCGGTATCACTAGTTGTTTTTAGAAAACCATTTTTGCCCGCCCGCTAAAACTAACTTCAACTCAAATTCAACTCCTTATAACTTTTGAACATTTGATCGTAGAAAGCGTAATAATTTTGCATATTAATCAGCATGCTGCATGCTACAAGAATATATCGATTTCACTAGTTGTTGGTTGAGAACCATATTGGCCCGCCCGCGAAAATCAACTTGAACTGCTTATAACTCCTGAACAATTGATCGTAGAGAGCACAATTATTTGCATTTTAATGAAACATGTTGAATGCTACAAGAATATATCGATTTCACTAGTTGTTGTTTGAGAACCATATTGACCCGCCCGCGAAAATCAAATTGAACTGCTTATAACTCCTGAACAATTGATCGTAGAGAACACAATTATTTGCATTTTAATGAAACATGTTGATTGCTACAAGAATATGTAAGTCTCACTAGTTTTTTAGAAAAAAAATTTGGCCTGCCCGCGAGTATTAACTTGAACTGTTTATAACTTCTGAACAAATGATCGTAGTGAGCGTAATAATTTTGCATATTAATCAGCATATTGCATGCTACAAGAATATATCCATTTCACTAGTTGTTGGTTGACAACCATATTGGCCCGCCCTCGAAAATTAAATAGAACTGCTTATAACTTCTGAACAATTGATCGTAGAGAACTCAATTATTTGCATTTCAATGAAACATGTTGAATACTACAAGAATATGTCGGTTTCTCTAGTTATTGTTTGAGAACCTCTTTGTCCCGCCCGCCAAAACTAACTTCAACTCCTTATAACTTCTGAACAAATGATCGTAGTGAGCGTAATAATTTTGCATATTAATCAGCATATTGCATGCTACAAGAATATATCTATTTCACTAGTTGTTGGTTGAGAACCATATTGGCCCGTCCGCGGAAATTAACTTGAACTGCTTGTAACTTCTGTACAATTGATCGTAGCGAACACAATTATTTGCATTTTAATGAAACATGTTGAATGCTTCTAGAATATGTCGGTTTCACTAGTTGTTGTTTGAGAACCATATTGGCCCGCCCGCGAATATTAAATTGAACTTCTTATAACTTCTGAACAAATGATCTTAGAGAGCGTAATAAATTTGCATATTAATCAGCATGTTGCATGCTACAAGAATATATCGATTTCACTAGTTGTTGGTTGAGAACCATATTGGCCCGCCCGCGAAAATTAATTTGAACTGCTTATAACTTCTGAACAAATAATCGTAGAAAGCGTAATAATTTTGCTTATTAATCAGCATGTTGCATGCTACAAGAATATATCGATTTCACTAGTTGTTGGTTGAGAACCATATTGGCCCGCCCGCGATAATCAACTTGAACTGCTTATAACTCCTGAACAATTGATCGTAGAAAACAATCATTTGCATTTTAATGAAACATGTTGAATGCTACAAAAATATGTCGGTTTCACTAGTTGTTGTTAGAAAACCATTTTGGCCCGCCCGCTAAAACTAACTTCAACTCAACTTCAACTCCTTATAACTTCTGAACATTTGATCGTAGAAAGCGTAATAATTTTGCATATTAATCAGCATGCTGCATGCTACAAGAATATATCGATTTCACTAGTTGTTGGTTGAGAACCATATTGGCCCGCCCGCGAAAATCAACTTGAACTGCTTATAACTCCTGAACAATTGATCGTAGAGAACACAATTATTTGCATTTTAATGAAAGATGTTGAATGCTACAAGAATATGTCGGTTTCACTAGTTGTTTTTAGAAAACCATTTTGGCCAGCCTGCCAAAACTAATTTCAACTCCTTATAACTTCTGAACAATTGAACGTAGAAAGCATAATAATGCTGCATATTAAACAGCATGTTGCATGCTACAAGAATATATCGATTTCATTAGTTTTTGGATGAGAACCATATTGGCCCGCCCGCGAAAATCAACTTGAACTGCTTATAACTCCTGAACAATTGATCGTAGAGCACACAATTATTTGCATTTTAATGAAACATGTTGAATGCTACAAGAATATGTCGGTTTCACTAGTTGTTTTTAGAAAACCATATTGGCCCTTCCGAGAGTATTAACTAGAACTGTTTATAACTTCTGAACAAATGATCCTAGAGAGCGTAATAAATCTGCATATTAATCAGCATGTTGCATGCTACAAGAATATATCGATTTCACTAGTTGTTGGTTGAGAACCATATTGGCACGCTTGCGAAAATCAACTTGAACTGCTTATAACTCCTGAACAATTGATCGTAGAGAGCACAATTATTTGCATTTTAATGAAACATGTTGAATGCTACAAGAATATGTCAGTTTCACTAGTTGTTATTTGAGAACCATATTGGCCCGCCTGCGAAAATCAACTTGAACTGCTTATAACTCCTGAACAATTGATCGTAGAGAGCACAATTATTTGCATTTTAATGAAACATGTTGAATGCTACAGGAATATATCGTTTTCACTAGATGTTGTTTGAGAACCATATTGGCCCGCCCGCGAAAATCAACTTGAACTGCTTATAACTCCTGAACAATTGATCGTAGAGAACACAATTATTTGCATTTTAATTAAACATGTTGATTGCTACAAGAATATGTCGGTCTCACTATTTTTTTAAAAAACCATTTTGGCCCGCCCGCGAGTATTAACTTGAACTGTTTATAACTTCTGAACAAATGATCGTAGTGAGCGTAATAATTTTGCATATTAATCAGCATATTGCATGCTACAAGAATATATCGATTTCACTAGTTGTTGGTTGAGAACCATATTGGCCCGCCCGTGAAAATCAACTTGAACTGCTTATAACTCCTGAACAATTGATAGTAGAAAACAATTATTTGCATTTTAATGAAACATGTTGAATGCTACAAAAATATGTCGGTTTCACTAGTTGTTTTTAGAAAACCATTTTGGCGCGCCCGCTAAAACCAACTTCAACTCCTTATTACTTCTGAACAATTGATCGTAGAAAGCGTAATAATTTTGCATATTAATCAGCATGCTGCATGCTACAAGAATATATCGATTTCACTAGTTGTTGGTTGAGAACCATATTGGCCCGCCCGCGAAAATCAACTTGAACTGCTTATAACTCCTGAACAATTAATCGTAGAGATCACAATTATTTGTATTTTAATGAAACATGTTGAATGCTACAAGAATATGTCGGTTTCACTAGTTGTTTTTAGAAAACCATATTGGCCCGTCCGAGAGTATTAACTTGAACTGTTTATAACTTCTGAACAAATGATCCTAGAGAGCGTAATAAATTTGCATATTAATCAGCATGTTGCATGCTACAAGAATATATCGATTTCACTAGTTGGTTGAGAACCATATTGGCCCGCCCCTGAAAATCAACTTGAACTGCTTATAACTCCTGAAAAATTGATCGTAGAGAACACAATTGTTTGCATTTTAATGAAACATGTTGAATGCTACAAGAATATGTCGGTTTCACTAGTTGTTTTTAGAAAACCATATTGGCCCGCCCGCGAGTATTAACTTGAACTGTTTATAACTTCTGAACAATTGATCGTAGAGAACACAATTATTTGCATATTAATCAGCATGTTGCATGCTACAAGAATATATCGATTTCACTAGTTGGTTGAGAACCATATTGGCCCGCCCCTCAAAATCAACTTGAACTGCTTATAACTCCTGAAAAATTGATCGTAGAGATCACAATTATTTGCATTTTAATGAAACATGTTGAATGCTACAAGAATATGTCGGTTTCACTAGTTGTTTTTAGAAAACCATATTGGCCCGTCCGAGAGTATTAACTTGAACTGTTTATAACTTCTGAACAAATGATCCTAGAGAGCGTAATAAATTTGCATATTAATCAGCATGTTGCATGCTACAAGAATATATCGATTTCACTAGTTGTTGGTTGAGAACCATATTGGCCCGCCCGCGAAAATCAACTTGAACTGCTTATAACTCCTGAACAATTAATTGTAGAGATCACAATTATTTGCATTTTAATGAAACATGTTGAATGCTACAAGAATATGTCGGTTTCACTAGTTGTTTTTAGAAAACCATATTGGCCCGTCCGAGAGTATTAACTTGAACTGTTTATAACTTCTGAAAAAATGATCCTAGAGAGCGTAATAAATTTGCATATTAATCAGCATGTTGCATGCTACAAGAAAATATCGATTTCACTAGTTGGTTGAGAACCATATTGGCCCGCCCCTGAAAATCAACTTAAACTGCTTATAACTCCTGAAAAATTGATCGTAGAGAACACAATTATTTGCATTTCAATCAAACATGTTGTATGCTACAAGAATATGTCGCTTTCACTAGTTATTGTTTGAGAACCATTTTGGCCGCCCGCCAAAACTAACTTCCACTCCTTATAACTTCTGAACAAATGATCGTAGAGAGCGTTATAATTTTGCATATTAATCAGCATGTTGCATGCTACAAGAATATATCGATTTCATTGGTTGCTGGTTGAGACACATATTGGCCAGCCCGCGAAAATTAAATTGAACTGCTTATAACTTCTGAACAATTGATCGTAGCGAACACAATTATTTGCATTTTAATGAAACATATTGAATGCTTCAAGAATATGTCGGTTTCACTAGTTGTTGTTTGAGAACCATATTGGTCCGCCAGCGGGTATTAAATTGAAATGCTTATAACTTCTGAACAAATGATATCAGAGAGCGTAATAAATTTTCATATTAATCAGCATGTTGCATGCTACAAGAATATATCGATTTCACTAGTTGTTGTTTGAGAAATATATTGGCCTGCCCGCGAAAATTAACTTGAACTGATTGTAACTTCTGAACAATTGATCGTAGTGCACACAATTATTTGCATTTCAATCAAACATGTTGTATGCTACAAGAATATGTCGGTTTCACTATTTATTGTTTGAGAACCATTTTGGCCCGCCCGCCAAAACTAACTTCAACTCCTTATAAATTCGGAACAAATGATCGTAGAGAGCGTAATAATTTTGCATATTAATCAGCATGTTTCATGCTACAACAATATATCGATTTCATTGGTTGTTGGTTGAGAACCATATTGGCCCGCCCGCGAAAATCAACTTGAACTGCTTATAACTCCTGAACAATTGATCGTAGAGACCACAATTAATAGCATTTTAATCAAACATGTTGTATGCAACAAGAATATGTCGGTTTCACTAGTTGTTTTTAGAAAACCATATTGGCTCGCCCGCGAGTATTAACTTGAACTGTTTATAACTTCTGAACAAATGATCCTAGAGAGCGTAATAAATTTGCATATTAATCAGCATGTTGCATGCTACAAGAATATATCGATTTCACTAGTTGTTGGTTGAGAACCATATTGGCCCGCCCGCGAAAATCAATTTGATCTGCTTATAACTTCTGAACAATTGATCGTAGCGAACACAATTATTTGCATTTTAATGAAACATGTTGAATGCTTCAAGAATATGTCGGTTTCACTAGTTGTTGTTTGAGAACCATATTGGTCCGCCAGCGGGTATTAAATTGGAATGCTTATAACTTCTGAACAAATGATCTTAGAGAGCGTAATAAATTTTCATATTAATCAGCATGTTGAATGCTACAAGAATATATCGATTTCACTAGTTGTTGGTTGAGAACCATATTGGCCCGCCCGCGAAAATCAACTTGAACTGCTTATAACTTCTGAACAATTGATCGTAGTGATCACAATTATTATCATTTTAATCTAACATGTTATATGCTACAAGAATATGTCATTTTCACTAGTTATTGTTTGAGAACCATATTGGCCCGCCCGCGAGTATTAAATTGAACTGCTTATAAGTTCTGAACAAATGATCGTAGAAAGTTCGATTGTTTTGCATATTAATAAACATGTAGCTAGCTACAAGAATATATAGATTTCACTAGTTATTGTTTGAGATCCATGTTGGCCCACCCGCGAAAACTAATTCAACTGCTTACAATTTCTGAACAAATGATCTTAGAGAACCCAATTATTTGCATTTTAATGAAACATGTTGTATGCTACAAGAATATGTCGGTTTTACTATTTGTTTTTTTAGAACCATATTGGCCCGCCCGCGAGTATTGACTTGTTCTGCTTATAACGTCTGAAAAAATGATCGTAGTGAGCGTAATAGTTTTGCATATTAATCAGCATTTTGCATGCTACAAGAATATATCGATTTCACTAGTTGTTGGTTGAGAACCATATTGGTCCGCCCTCGAAAATTAACTTGAACTGCTTTAAACTTCTGAACAATTGATCGTAGAGAACACAATTATTTGCATTTTAATGAAACATGTTATATGCTACAAAAATATGTCGGTATCACTAGTTGTTTTTAGAAGACCATTTTGGCCCGCCCGCTAAAACTAACTTCAACTCAAATTCAACTCCTTATAACTTCTGAACATTTGATCGTAGAAAGCGTAATAATTTTGCATATTAATCACCATGCTGCATGCTACAAGAATATATCGATTTCACTAGTTGTTGGTTGAGAACCATATTGGCCCGCCCGCGAAAATCAACTTGAACTGCTTATAACTCCTGAACAATTGATCGTAGAGAGCACAATTATTTGCATTTTAATGAAACATGTTGAATGCTACAAGAATATATCGATTTCACTAGTTGTTGTTAGAGAACCATATTGGCCCGCCCGCGAAAATCAACTTGAACTGCTTATAACTCCTGAACAATTGATCGTAGAGAACACAATTATTTGCATTTTAATGAAACATGTTGATTGCTACAAGAATATGTAGGTCTCACTAGTTTTTTAGAAAAAAATTTTGGCCCGCCCGCGAGTATTAACTTGAACTGTTTATAACTTCTGAACAAATGATCGTAGTGAGCGTAATAATTTTGCATATTAATCAGCATATTGCATGCTACAAGAATATATCCATTTCACTAGTTGTTGGTTGAGAACCATATTGGCCCGCCCTCGAAAATTAAATAGAACTGCTTATAACTTCTGAACAATTGATCGTAGAGAACACAATTATTTGCATTTTAATGAAACATGTTGAATGCTTCTAGAATATGTCGGTTTCACTAGTTGTTGTTTGAGAACCATATTGGATCGCCCGCCAAAACTAACTACAACTCCTTATAACTTCTGAACAAATGATCGTGGAGAGCGTAATAATTTTGCATATTAATCAGCATGTTTCATGCTACAAGAATATATCGATTTCATTAGTTGTTGGTTGAGAACCATATTGGCCTGCCCGCGAAAATTAACTTTAACTGCTAATAACTTCTGAACAATTGATCGTAGCGAACACAATTATTTGCATTTTAATGAAACATGTTATATGCTACAAAAATATGTCGGTATCACTAGTTGTTTTTAGAAGACCATTTTGGCCCGCCCGCTAAAACTAACTTCAACTCAAATTCAACTCCTTATAACTTCTGAACATTTGATCGTAGAAAGCGTAATAATTTTGCATATTAATCACCATGCTGCATGCTACAAGAATATATCGATTTCACTAGTTGTTGGTTGAGAACCATATTGGCCCGCCCGCGAAAATCAACTTGAACTGCTTATAACTCCTGAACAATTGATCGTAGAGAGCACAATTATTTGCATTTTAATGAAACATGTTGAATGCTACAAGAATATATCGATTTCACTAGTTGTTGTTAGAGAACCATATTGGCCCGCCCGCGAAAATCAACTTGAACTGCTTATAACTCCTGAACAATTGATCGTAGAGAACACAATTATTTGCATTTTAATGAAACATGTTGATTGCTACAAGAATATGTAGGTCTCACTAGTTTTTTAGAAAAAAATTTTGGCCCGCCCGCGAGTATTAACTTGAACTGTTTATAACTTCTGAACAAATGATCGTAGTGAGCGTAATAATTTTGCATATTAATCAGCATATTGCATGCTACAAGAATATATCCATTTCACTAGTTGTTGGTTGAGAACCATATTGGCCCGCCCTCGAAAATTAAATAGAACTGCTTATAACTTCTGAACAATTGATCGTAGAGAACACAATTATTTGCATTTTAATGAAACATGTTGAATGCTTCTAGAATATGTCGGTTTCACTAGTTGTTGTTTGAGAACCATATTGGATCGCCCGCGAATATTAAATTGAACTTCTTATAACTTCTGAACAAATGATCTTAGAGAGCGTAATAAATTTGCATATTAATCAGCATGTTGCATGCTACAAGAATATATCGATTTCACTAGTTGTTGGTTGAGAACCATATTGGCCCGCCCGCGAAAATTAATTTGAACTGCTTATAACTTCTGAACAAATAATCGTAGAAAGCGTAATAATTTTGCATATTAATCAGCATGTTGCATGCTACAAGAATATATCGATTTCACTAGTTGTTGGTTGAGAACCATATTGGCCCGCCCGCGATAATCAACTTGAACTGCTTATAACTTCTGAACAATTGATGGTCGTGAACACAATTATTTGCATTTTAATGAACCATGTTGAATGCTTCAAGAATATGTCGGTTTCACTAGTTGTTGTTTGAGAACCATATTGGCCCTCCCGCGAGTATTAAATTGAAATGCTTATAACTTCTGAACAAATGATCCTAGAGAGCGTAATAAATTTGCATATTAATCAGCATGTTGCATGCTACAAGAATATATCGATTTCACAAGTTGTTGGTTGAGATCCATATTGGCCCGCCCGCGAAAATCAACTTGAACTGCTTATAACTCCTGAACAATTAATCGTAGAGATCACAATTATTTGCATTTTAATGAAACATGTTGAATGCTACAAGAATATGTCGGTTTCACTAGTTGTTTTTAGAAAACCATATTGGCCCGTCCGAGAGTATTAACTTGAACTGTTTATAACTTCTGAACAATTGATCGTAGAGAACACAATTATTTGCATATTAATCAGCATGTTGCATGCTACAAGAATATATCGATTTCACTAGTTGGTTGAGAACCATATTGGCCCGCCCCTGAAAATCAACTTGAACTGCTTATAACTCCTGAAAAATTGATCGTAGAGAACACAATTATTTGCATTTTAATGAAACATGTTGAATGCTACAAGAATATGTCGGTTTCACTAGTTGTTTTTAGAAAACCATATTGGCCCGCCCGCGAGTATTAACTTGAACTGTTTATAACTTCTGAACAATTGATCGTAGAGAACACAATTATTTGCATATTAATCAGCATGTTGCATGCTACAAGAATATATCGATTTCACTAGTTGGTTGAGAACCATATTGGCCCGCCCCTGAAAATCAACTTGAACTGCTTATAACTCCTGAAAAATTGATCGTAGAGATCACAATTATTTGCATTTTAATGAAACATGTTGAATGCTACAAGAATATGTCGGTTTCACTAGTTGTTTTTAGAAAACCATATTGGCCCGTCCGAGAGTATTAACTTGAACTGTTTATAACTTCTGAAAAAATGATCCTAGAGAGCGTAATAAATTTGCATATTAATAAGCATGTTGCATGCTACAAGAATATATCGATTTCACTAGTTGGTTGAGAACCATATTGGCCCGCCCCTGAAAATCAACTTGAACTGCTTATAACTCCTGAAAAATTGATCGTAGAGAACACAATTATTTGCATTTCAATCAAACATGTTGTATGCTACATGAATATGTCGCTTTCACTAGTTATTGTTTGAGAACCATTTTGGCCGCCCGCCAAAACTAACTTCAACTCCTTATAACTTCTGAACAAATGATCGTAGAGAGCGTTATAATTTTGCATATTAATCAGCATGTTGCATGCTACAAGAATATATCGATTTCATTGGTTGCTGGTTGAGAAACGTATTGGCCAGCCCGCGAAAATTAAATTGAACTGCTTATAACTTCTGAACAATTGATCGTAGCGAACACAATTATTTGCATTTTAATGAAACATATTGAATGTTTCAAGAATATGTCGGTTTCACTAGTTGTTGTTTGAGAACCATATTGGTCCGCCAGCGGGTATTAAATTGAAATGCTTATAACTTCTGAACAAATGATCTTAGAGAGCGTAATAAATTTTCATATTAATCAGCATGTTGCATGCTACAAGAATATATCGATTTCACTAGTTGTTGTTTGAGAAATATATTGGCCTGCCCGCGAAAATTAACTTGAACTGATTATAACTTCTGAACAATTGATCGTAGTGCACACAATTATTTGCATTTCAATCAAACATGTTGTATGCTACAAGAATATGTCGGTTTCACTAGTTATTGTTTGAGAACCATTTTGGCCCGCCCGCCAAAACTAACTTCAACTCCTTATAAATTCGGAACAAATGATCGTAGAGAGCGTAATAATTTTGCATATTAATCAGCATGTTTCATGCTACAACAATATATCGATTTCATTGGTTGTTGGTTGAGAACCATATTGGCCCGCCCGCGAAAATCAACTTGAACTGCTTATAACTCCTGAACAATTGATCGTAGAGACCACAATTAATAGCATTTTAATCAAACATGTTGTATGCAACAAGAATATGTCGGTTTCACTAGTTGTTTTTAGAAAACCATATTGGCTCGCCCGCGAGTATTAACTTGAACTGTTTATAACTTCTGAACAAATGATCCTAGAGAGCGTAATAAATTTGCATATTAAGCAGCATGTTGCATGCTACAAGAATATATCGATTTCACTAGTTGTTGGTTGAGAACCATATTGGCCCGCCCGCGAGTATTAAATTGAACTGCTTATAAGTTCTGAACAAATGATCGTAGAAAGCTCGATTGTTTTGCATATTAATAAACATGTAGCTAGCTACAAGAATATATAGATTTCACTAGTTATTGTTTGAGATCCATGTTGGCCCACCCGCGAAAACTAATTCAACTGCTTACAATTTCTGAACAAATGATCCTAGAGAACCCAATTATTTGCATTTTAATGAAACATGTTGTATGCTACAAGAATATGTCGGTTTTACTATTTGTTTTTTTAGAACCATATTGGCCCGCCCGCGAGTATTGACTTGTTCTGCTTATAACGTCTGAAAAAATGATCGTAGTGAGCGTAATAGTTTTGCATATTAATCAGCATTTTGCATGCTACAAGAATATATCGATTTCACTAGTTGTTGGTTGAGAACCATATTGGTCCGCCCTCGAAAATTAACTTGAACTGCTTTAAACTTCTGAACAATTGATCGTAGAGAACACAATTATTTGCATTTAAATCAAACATGTTGTATGCTACAAGTTATGTCGGTTTCACTAGTTATTGTTTGAGAACCATTTTGGCCCGCCCGCCAAAACTAACTTCAACTCCTTATAACTTCTGAACAAATGATCGTGGAGAGCGTAATAATTTTGCATATTAATCAGCATGTTTCATGCTACAAGAATATATCGATTTCATTAGTTGTTGGTTGAGAACCATATTGGCCCGCCCGCGAAAATTAACTTGAACTGCTAATAACTTCTGAACAATTGATCGTAGCGAACACAATTATTTGCATTTTAATGAAACATGTTATATGCTACAAAAATATGTCGGTATCACTAGTTGTTTTTAGAAAACCATTTTGGCCCGCCCGCTAAAACTAACTTCAACTCAAATTCAACTCCTTATAACTTCTGAACATTTGATCGTAGAAAGCGTAATAATTTTGCATATTAATCAGCATGCTGCATGCTACAAGAATATATCGATTTCACAAGTTGTTGGTTGAGAACCATATTGGCCCGCCCGCGAGTATTAACTTGAACTGTTTATAACTTCTGAACAAATGATCGTAGTGAGCGTAATAATTTTGCATATTAATCAGCATATTGCATGCTACAAGAATATATCCATTTCACTAGTTGTTGGTTGAGAACCATATTGGCCCGCCCTCGAAAATTAAATAGAACTGCTTATAACTTCTGAACAATTGATCGTAGAGAACTCAATTATTTGCATTTCAATGAAACATGTTGAATACTACAAGAATATGTCGGTTTCACTAGTTATTGTTTGAGAACCTCTTTGTCCCGCCCGCCAAAACTAACTTCAACTCCTTATAACTTCTGAACAAATGATCGTAGTGAGCGTAATAATTTTGCATATTAATCAGCATATTGCATGCTACAAGAATATATCCATTTCACTAGATGTTGGTTGAGAACCATATTGGCCCGCCCGCGGAAATTAACTTGAACTGCTTGTAACTTCTGTACAAATGATCGTAGCGAACACAATTATTTGCATTTTAATGAAACATGTTGAATGCTTCTAGAATATGTCGGTTTCACTAGTTGTTGTTTGAGAACCATATTGGCCCGCCCGCGAATATTAAATTGAACTTCTTATAACTTCTGAACAAATGATCTTAGAGAGCGTAATAAATTTGCATATTAATCAGCATGTTGCATGCTACAAGAATATATCGATTTCACTAGTTGTTGGTTGAGAACCATATTGGCCCGCCCGCGAAAATTAATTTGAACTGCTTATAACTTCTGAACAAATAATCGTAGAAAGCGTAATAATTTTGCATATTAATCAGCATGTTGCATGCTACAAGAATATATCGATTTCACTAGTTGTTGGTTGAGAACCATATTGGCCCGCCCGCGATAATCAACTTGAACTGCTTATAACTTCTGAACAATTGATGGTCGTGAACACAATTATTTGCATTTTAATGAAACATGTTGAATGCTTCATGAATATGTCGGTTTCACTAGTTGTTGTTTGAGAACCATATTGGCCCTCCCGCGAGTATTAAATTGAAATGCTTATAACTTCTGAACAAATGATCCTAGAGAGCGTAATAAATTTGCATATTAATCAGCATGTTGCATGCTACAAGAATATATCGATTTCACAAGTTGTTGGTTGAGATCCATATTGGCCCGCCCGCGAAAATCAACTTGAACTGCTTATAACTCCTGAACAATTAATCGTAGAGATCACAATTATTTGCATTTTAATGAAACATGTTGAATGCTACAAGAATATGTCGGTTTCACTAGTTGTTTTTAGAAAACCATATTGGCCCGTCCGAGAGTATTAACTTGAACTGTTTATAACTTCTGAAAAAATGATCCAAGAGAGCGTAATAAATTTGCATATTAATCAGCATGTTGCATGCTACAAGAATATATCGATTTCACTAGTTGGTTGAGAACCATATTGGCCCGCCCCTGAAAATCAACTTGAACTGCTTATAACTCCTGAAAAATTGATCGTAGAGAACACAATTATTTGCATTTCAATCAAACATGTTGTATGCTACAAGAATATGTCGCTTTCACTAGTTATTGTTTGAGAACCATTTTGGCCGCCCGCCAAAACTAACTTCAACTCCTTATAACTTCTGAACAAATGATCGTAGAGAGCGTTATAATTTTGCATATTAATCAGCATGTTGCATGCTACAAGAATATATCGATTTCATTGGTTGCTGGTTGAGAAACGTATTGGCCAGCCCGCGAAAATTAAATTGAACTGCTTATAACTTCTGAACAATTGATCGTAGCGAACACAATTATTTGCATTTTAATGAAACATATTGAATGTTTCAAGAATATGTCGGTTTCACTAGTTGTTGTTTGAGAACCATATTGGTCCGCCAGCGGGTATTAAATTGAAATGCTTATAACTTCTGAACAAATGATCTTAGAGAGCGTAATAAATTTTCATATTAATCAGCATGTTGCATGCTACAAGAATATATCGATTTCACTAGTTGTTGTTTGAGAAATATATTGGCCTGCCCGCGAAAATTAACTTGAACTGATTATAACTTCTGAACAATTGATCGTAGTGCACACAATTATTTGCATTTCAATCAAACATGTTGTATGCTACAAGAATATGTCGGTTTCACTAGTTATTGTTTGAGAACCATTTTGGCCCGCCCGCCAAAACTAACTTCAACTCCTTATAAATTCGGAACAAATGATCGTAGAGAGCGTAATAATTTTGCATATTAATCAGCATGTTTCATGCTACAACAATATATCGATTTCATTGGTTGTTGGTTGAGAACCATATTGGCCCGCCCGCGAAAATCAACTTGAACTGCTTATAACTCCTGAACAATTGATCGTAGAGACCACAATTAATAGCATTTTAATCAAACATGTTGTATGCAACAAGAATATGTCGGTTTCACTAGTTGTTTTTAGAAAACCATATTGGCTCGCCCGCGAGTATTAACTTGAACTGTTTATAACTTCTGAACAAATGATCCTAGAGAGCGTAATAAATTTGCATATTAAGCAGCATGTTGCATGCTACAAGAATATATCGATTTCACTAGTTGTTGGTTGAGAACCATATTGGCCCGCCCGCGAAAATCAATTTGATCTGCTTATAACTTCTGAACAATTGATCGTAGCGAACACAATTATTTGCATTTTAATGAAACATGTTGAATGCTTCAAGAATATGTCGGTTTCACTAGTTGTTGTTTGAGAACCATATTGGACCGCCAGCGGGTATTAAATTGGAATGCTTATAACTTCTGAACAAATGATCTTAGAGAGCGTAATAAATTTTCATATTAATCAGCATGTTGAATGCTACAAGAATATATCGATTTCACTAGTTGTTGGTTGAGAACCATATTGGCCCGCCCGCGAAAATCAACTTGATCTGCTTATAACTTCTGAACAATTGATCGTAGTGATCACAATTATTATCATTTTAATCTAACATGTTATATGCTACAAGAATATGTCATTTTCACTAGTTATTGTTTGAGAACCATATTGGCCCGCCCGCGAGTATTAAATTGAACTGCTTATAAGTACTGAACAAATGATCGTAGACAGCTCGATTGTTTTGCATATTAATAAACATGTAGCTAGCTACAAGAATATATAGATTTCACTAGTTATTGTTTGAGATCCATGTTGGCCCACCCGCGAAAACTAATTCAACTGCTTACAATTTCTGAACAAATGATCCTAGAGAACCCAATTATTTGCATTTTAATGAAACATGTTGTATGCTACAAGAATATGTCGGTTTTACTATTTGTTTTTTTAGAACCATATTGGCCCGCCCGCGAGTATTGACTTGTTCTGCTTATAACGTCTGAAAAAATGATTGTAGTGAGCGTAATAGTTTTGCATATTAATCAGCATTTTGCATGCTACAAGAATATATCGATTTCACTAGTTGTTGGTTGAGAACCATATTGGTCCGCCCTCGAAAATTAACTTGAACTGCTTTAAACTTCTGAACAATTGATCGTAGAGAACACAATTATTTGCATTTAAATCAAACATGTTGTATGCTACAAGTTATGTCGGTTTCACTAGTTATTGTTTGAGAACCATTTTGGCCCGCCCGCCAAAACTAACTTCAACTCCTTATAACTTCTGAACAAATGATCGTAGTGAGCGTAATAATTTTGCATATTAATCAGCATATTGCATGCTACAAGAATATATCCATTTCACTAGTTGTTGGTTGAGAACCATATTGGCCCGCCCGCGGAAATTAACTTGAACTGCTTGTAACTTCTGTACAAATGATCGTAGCGAAAACAATTATTTGCATTTTAATGAAACAGTTTGAATGCTTCTAGAATATGTCGGTTTCACTAGTTGTTGTTTGAGAACCATATTGGCCCGCCCGCGAATATTAAATTGAACTTCTTATAACTTCTGAACAAATGATCTTAGAGAGCGTAATAAATTTGCATATTAATCAGCATGTTGCATGCTACAAGAATATTTCGATTTCACTAGTTGTTGGTTGAGAACCATATTGGCCCGCCCGCGAAAATTAATTTGAACTGCTTATAACTTCTCAACAAATAATCGTAGAAAGCGTAATAATTTTGCATATTAATCAGCATGTTGCATGTTACAAGAATATATCGATTTCACTAGTTGTTGGTTGAGAACCATATTGGCCCGCCCGCGATAATCAACTTGAACTGCTTATAACTTCTGATCAATTGATGGTCGTGAACACAATTATTTGCATTTTAATGAAACATGTTGAATGCTTCAAGAATATGTCGGTTTCACTAGTTGTTGTTTGAGAACCATATTGGCCCTCCCGCGAGTATTAAATTGAAATGCTTATAACTTCTGAACAAATGATCCTAGAGAGCGTAATAAATTTGCATATTAATCAGCATGTTGCATGCTACAAGAATATATCGATTTCACAAGTTGTTGGTTGAGATCCATAATGGCCCGCCCGCGAAAATCAACTTGAACTGCTTATAACTCCTGAACAATTGATAGTAGAAAACAATTATTTGCATTTTAATGAAACATGTTGAATGCTACAAAAATATGTCGGTTTCACTAGTTGTTTTTAGAAAACCATATTGGCCCGTCCGAGAGTATTAACTTGAACTGTTTATAACTTCTGAACAAATGATCCTAGAGAGCGTAATAAATTTGCATATTAATCAGCATGTTGCATGCTACAAGAATATATCGATTTCACTAGTTGTTGGTTGAGAACCATATTGGCCCGCCCGCGAAAATCAACTTGAACTGCTTATAACACCTGAACAATTAATCGTAGAGATCACAATTATTTGCATTTTAATGAAACATGTTGAATGCTACAAGAATATGTCGGTTTCACTAGTTGTTTTTAGAAAACCATATTGGCCCGTCCGAGAGTATTAACTTGAACTGTTTATAACTTCTGAACAAATGATTCTAGAGAGCGTAATAAATTTGCATATTAATCAGCATGTTGCATGCTACAAGAATATATCGATTTCACTAGTTGGTTGAGAACCATATTGGCCCGCCCCTGAAAATCAACTTGAACTGCTTATAACTCCTGAAAAATTGATCGTAGAGAACACAATTATTTGCATTTTAATGAAACATGTTGAATGCTACAAGAATATGTCGGTTTCACTAGTTGTTTTTAGAAAACCATATTGGCCCGCCCGCGAGTATTAACTTGAACTGTTTATAACTTCTGAACAATTGATCGTAGAGAACACAATTATTTGCATTTCAATCAAACATGTTGTATGCTACAAGAATATGTCGCTTTCACTGGTTATTGTTTGAGAACCATTTTGGCCCGCCCGCCAAAACTAACTTCAACTCCTTATCAATTCTGAACAAATGATCGTAGAGAGCGTTATAATTTTGCATATTAATCAGCATTTTGCATGCTACAAGAATATATCGATTTCATTGGTTGCTGGTTGAGAAATATATTGGCCAGCCCGCGAAAATTAAATTGAACTGCTTATAACTTCTGAACAATTGATCGTAGCGAACACAATTATTTGCATTTTAATGAAACATATTGAATGCTTCAAGAATATGTCGGTTTCACTAGTTGTTGTTTGAGAACCATATTGGTCCGCCAGCGGGTATTAAATTGAAATGCTTATAACTTCTGAACAAATGATCTTAGAGAGCGTAATAAATTTTCATATTAATCAGCATGTTGCATGCTACAAGAATATATCGATTTCACTAGTTGTTGTTTGAGAAATATATTGGCCTGCCCGCGAAAATTAACTTGAACTGATTATAACTTCTGAACAATTGATCGTAGTGCACACAATTATTTGCATTTCAATCAAACATGTTGTATGCTACAAGAATATGTCGGTTTCACTAGATATTGTTTGAGAACCATTTTGGCCCGCCCGCCAAAACTAACTTCAACTCCTTATAAATTCGGAACAAATAATCGTAGAGAGCGTAATAATTTTGCATATTAATCAGCATGTTTCATGCTACAACAATATATCGATTTCATTGGTTGTTGGTTGAGAACCATATTGGCCCGCCCGCGAAAATCAACTTGAACTGCTTATAACTCCTGAACAATTGATCGTAGGGACCACAATTAATAGCATTTTAATCAAACATGTTGTATGCAACAAGAATATGTCGGTTTCACTAGTTGTTTTTAGAAAACCATATTGGCTCGCCCGCGAGTATTAACTTGAACTGTTTATAACTTCTGAACAAATGATCCTAGAGAGCGTAATAAATTTGCATATTAATCAGCATGTTGCATGCTACAAGAATATATCGATATCACTGGTTGTTGGTTGAGAACCATATTGGCCCGCCCGCGAAAATCAATTTGATCTGCTTATAACTTCTGAACAATTGATCGTAGAGAACACAATTATTTCCATTTTAATAAAAGATGTTGAATGCTACAAGAATATGTCGGTTTCACTAGTTGTTGTTTGAGAACCATATTGGCCCGCCCGCGAGTATTAAATTGAACTGTTTATAACTTCTGAACAAATTATCATAGAGAGCGTAATATATTTGCATATTAATCAGCATGTTGCATGCTACAAGAATATATCGATTTCACAAGTTGTTGGTTGAGATCCATATTGGCCCGCCCGCGAAAATCAACTTGAACTGCTTATAACTCCTGAATAATTGATCGTAGAAAACAATTATTTGCATTTTAATGAAACATGTTGAATGCTACAAAAATATGTCGGTTTCACTAGTTGTTTTTAGAAAACCATTTTGGCCCGCCCGCTAAAACTAACTTCAACTCAACTTCAACTCCTTATAACTTCTGAACATTTGATCGTAGAAAGCGTAATAATTTTGCATATTAATCAGCATGCTGCATGCTACAAGAATATATCGATTTCACTAGTTGTTGGTTGAGAACCATATTGGCCCGCCCGCGAAAATCAACTTGAACTGCTTATAACTCCTGAACAATTGATCGTAGAGAACACAATTATTTGCATTTTAATGAAAGATGTTGAATGCTACAAGAATATGTCGGTTTCACTAGTTGTTTTTAGAAAACCATTTTGGCCAGCCTGCCAAAACTAAATTCAACTCCTTATAACTTCTGAACAATTGAACGTAGAAAGCATAATAATGCTGCATATTAAACAGCATGTTGCATGCTACAAGAATATATCGATTTCATTAGTTTTTGGATGAGAACCATATTGGCCCGCCCGCGAAAATCAACTTCAACTGCTTATAACTCCTGAACAATTGATCGTAGAGAACACAATTATTTGCATTTTAATGAAACATGTTGATTGCTACAAGAATATGTCGGTCTCACTAGTTTTTTAGAAAACCATTTTGGTCCGCCCGCGAGTATTAACTTGAACTGTTTATAACTTCTGAACAAATGATCGTAGTGAGCGTAATAATTTTGCATATTAATCAGCATATTGCATGCTACAAGAATATATCGATTTCACTAGTTGTTGGTTGAGAACCATATTGGCCCGCCCGTGAAAATCAACTTGAACTGCTTATAACTCCTGAACAATTGATCGTAGAGAACACAATTATTTGCATTTTAATGAAACATGTTGATTGCTACAAGAATATGTCGGTCTCACTAGTTTTTTAGAAAACCATTTTGGTCCGCCCGCGAGTATTAACTTGAACTGTTTATAACTCCTGAACAATTGATCGTAGAGAACACAATTATTTGCATTTTAATGAAAGATGTTGAATGCTACAAGAATATGTCGGTTTCACTAGTTGTTTTTAGAAAACCATTTTGGCGCGCCCGCTAAAACCAACTTCAACTCCTTATTACTTCTGAACAATTGATCGTAGAAAGCGTAATAATTTTGCATATTAATCAGCATGCTGCATGCTACAAGAATATATCGATTTCACTAGTTGTTGGTTGAGAACCATATTGGCCCGCCCGCGAAAATCAACTTGAACTGCTTATAACTACTGAACAATTAATCGTAGAGATCACAATTATTTGCATTTCAATCAAACATGTTGTATGCTCCAAGGATATGTCGGTTTCACTAGTTATTGTTTGAGAACCATTTTGGCCCGCCCGCCAAAACTAACTTCAACTCCTTATAAATTCTGAACAAATGATCGTAGAGAGCGTAATAATTTTGCATATTAATCAGCATGTTGCATGCTACAACAATATATCGATTTCATTGGTTGTTGGTTGAGAACCATATTGGCCCGCCCACGAAAATCAACTTTAACTGCTTATAACTCCTGAACAATTGATCGTAGAGACCACAATTAATAGCATTTTAATGAAACATGTTGTATGCAACAAGAATATGTCGGTTTCACTAGTTGTTTTTAGAAAACCATATTGGCTCGCCCGCGAGTATTAACTTGAACTGTTTATAACTTCTGAACAAATGATCCTAGAGAGCGTAATAAATTTGCATATTAATCAGCATGTTGCATGCTACAAGAATATATCGATTTCACTAGTTGTTGTTTGAAAACTTATTGGCCCGCCCGCGAAAATCAATTTGAACTGCTTATAACTTCTGAACAATTGATCGTAGAGAACACAATTATTTGCATTTTAATGAAAGATGTTGAATGCTACAAGAATATGTCGGTTTCACTAGTTGTTTTTAGAAAACCATTTTGGCCCGCCCGCCAAAACTAATTTCAACTCCTTATAAATTCTGAACAATTGATCGTAGAAAGCGTAATAATTCTGCATATTAAACAGCATGTTGCATGCTACAAGAATATATCGATTTCATTAGTTTTTTGTTGAGAACCATATTGGCCCGCCCGCGAAAATCAACTTGAACTGCTTATAACTCCTGAACAATTGATCGTAGAGCACACAATTATTTGCATTTTAATGAAACATGTTGAATGCTACAAAAATATGTCGGTTTCACTAGTTGTTTTTAGAAAACTATTTTGGCCCGCCCGCTAAAACTAACTTCAACTCAACTTCAACTCCTTATAACTTCTGAACATTTGATCGTAGAAAGCGTAATAATTTTGCATATTAATCAGCATGCTGCATGCTACAAGAATATATCGATTTCACTAGTTGTTGGTTGAGAACCATATTGGCCCGCCCGCGAAAATCAACTTGAACTGCTTATAACTCCTGAACAATTGATCGTAGAGAACACAATTATTTGCATTTTAATGAAAGATGTTGAATGCTACAAGAATATGTCGGTTTCACTAGTTGTTTTTAGAAAACCATTTTGGCCCGCCCGCCAAAACTAATTTCAACTCCTTATAAATTCTGAACAATTGATCGTAGAAAGCGTAATAATTCTGCATATTAAACAGCATGTTGCATGCTACAAGAATATATCGATTTCATTAGTTTTTGGTTGAGAACCATATTGGCCCGCCCGCGAAAATCAACTTGAACTGCTTATAACTCCTGAACAATTGATCGTAGAGAGCACAATTATTTGCATTTCAATCAAACAGGTTGTATGCTACAAGAATATATCGATTTCACTAGTTATTGTTTGAGAACCATTTTGGCCCGCCCGCCAAAACTAACTTCAACTCCTTATAACTTCTGAACAATTGATCGTAGCGAACACAATTATTTGCATTTTAATGAAACATGTTGAATGCTTCAAGAATATGTCGGTTTCACTAGTTGTTTTTAGAAAACCATATTGGCTCGCCCGCGAGTATTAACTTGAACTGTTTATAACTTCTGAACAAATGATCCTAGAGAGCGTAATAAATTTGCATATTAATCAGCATGTTGCATGCTACAAGAATATATCGATTTCACTAGTTGTTGTTTGAAAACTTATTGGCCCGCCCGCGAAAATCAATTTGAACTGCTTATAACTTCTGAACAATTGATCGTAGAGAACACAATTATTTCCATTTTAATAAAAGATGTTGAATGCTACAAGAATATGTCGGTTTCACTAGTTGTTGTTTGAGAACCATATTGGCCCGCCCGCGAGTATTAAATTGAACTGTTTATAACTTCTGAACAAATTATCATAGAGAGCGTAATATATTTGCATATTAATCAGCATGTTGCATGCTACAAGAATATATCGATTTCACAAGTTGTTGGTTGAGATCCATATTGGCCCGCCCGCGAAAATCAACTTGAACTGCTTATAACTCCTGAATAATTGATCGTAGAAAACAATTATTTGCATTTTAATGAAACATGTTGAATGCTACAAAAATATGTCGGTTTCACTAGTTGTTTTTAGAAAACCATTTTGGCCCGCCCGCTAAAACTAACTTCAACTCAACTTCAACTCCTTATAACTTCTGAACATTTGATCGTAGAAAGCGTAATAATTTTGCATATTAATCAGCATGCTGCATGCTACAAGAATATATCGATTTCACTAGTTGTTGGTTGAGAACCATATTGGCCCGCCCGCGAAAATCAACTTGAACTGCTTATAACTCCTGAACAATTGATCGTAGAGAACACAATTATTTGCATTTTAATGAAAGATGTTGAATGCTACAAGAATATGTCGGTTTCACTAGTTGTTTTTAGAAAACCATTTTGGCCAGCCTGCCAAAACTAAATTCAACTCCTTATAACTTCTGAACAATTGAACGTAGAAAGCATAATAATGCTGCATATTAAACAGCATGTTGCATGCTACAAGAATATATCGATTTCATTAGTTTTTGGATGAGAACCATATTGGCCCGCCCGCGAAAATCAACTTCAACTGCTTATAACTCCTGAACAATTGATCGTAGAGAACACAATTATTTGCATTTTAATGAAACATGTTGATTGCTACAAGAATATGTCGGTCTCACTAGTTTTTTAGAAAACCATTTTGGTCCGCCCGCGAGTATTAACTTGAACTGTTTATAACTTCTGAACAAATGATCGTAGTGAGCGTAATAATTTTGCATATTAATCAGCATATTGCATGCTACAAGAATATATCGATTTCACTAGTTGTTGGTTGAGAACCATATTGGCCCGCCCGTGAAAATCAACTTGAACTGCTTATAACTCCTAAACAATTGATCGTAGAGAACACAATTATTTGCATTTTAATGAAACATGTTGATTGCTACAAGAATATGTCGGTCTCACTAGTTTTTTAGAAAACCATTTTGGTCCGCCCGCGAGTATTAACTTGAACTGTTTATAACTCCTGAACAATTGATCGTAGAGAACACAATTATTTGCATTTTAATGAAAGATGTTGAATGCTACAAGAATATGTCGGTTTCACTAGTTGTTTTTAGAAAACCATTTTGGCGCGCCCGCTAAAACCAACTTCAACTCCTTATTACTTCTGAACAATTGATCGTAGAAAGCGTATTAATTTTGCATATTAATCAGCATGCTGCATGCTACGAGAATATATCGATTTCACTAGTTGTTGGTTGAGAACCATATTGGCCCGCCCGCGAAAATCAACTTGAACTGCTTATAACTACTGAACAATTAATCGTAGAGATCACAATTATTTGCATTTCAATCAAACATGTTGTATGCTCCAAGGATATGTCGGTTTCACTAGTTATTGTTTGAGAACCATTTTGGCCCGCCCGCCAAAACTAACTTCAACTCCTTATAAATTCTGAACAAATGATCGTAGAGAGCGTAATAATTTTGCATATTAATCAGCATGTTGCATGCTACAACAATATATCGATTTCATTGGTTGTTGGTTGAGAACCATATTGGCCCGCCCACGAAAATCAACTTTAACTGCTTATAACTCCTGAACAATTGATCGTAGAGACCACAATTAATAGCATTTTAATGAAACATGTTGTATGCAACAAGAATATGTCGGTTTCACTAGTTGTTTTTAGAAAACCATATTGGCTCGCCCGCGAGTATTAACTTGAACTGTTTATAACTTCTGAACAAATGATCCTAGAGAGCGTAATAAATTTGCATATTAATCAGCATGTTGCATGCTACAAGAATATATCGATTTCACTAGTTGTTGTTTGAAAACTTATTGGCCCGCCCGCGAAAATCAATTTGAACTGCTTATAACTTCTGAACAATTGATCGTAGAGAACACAATTATTTGCATTTTAATGAAAGATGTTGAATGCTACAAGAATATGTCGGTTTCACTAGTTGTTTTTAGAAAACCATTTTGGCCCGCCCGCCAAAACTAATTTCAACTCCTTATAAATTCTGAACAATTGATCGTAGAAAGCGTAATAATTCTGCATATTAAACAGCATGTTGCATGCTACAAGAATATATCGATTTCATTAGTTTTTGGTTGAGAACCATATTGGCCCGCCCGCGAAAATCAACTTGAACTGCTTATAACTCCTGAACAATTGATCGTAGAGCACACAATTATTTGCATTTTAATGAAACATGTTGAATGCTACAAAAATATGTCGGTTTCACTAGTTGTTTTTAGAAAACTATTTTGGCCCGCCCGCTAAAACTAACTTCAACTCAACTTCAACTCCTTATAACTTCTGAACATTTGATCGTAGAAAGCGTAATAATTTTGCATATTAATCAGCATGCTGCATGCTACAAGAATATATCGATTTCACTAGTTGTTGGTTGAGAACCATATTGGCCCGCCCGCGAAAATCAACTTGAACTGCTTATAACTCCTGAACAATTGATCGTAGAGAACACAATTATTTGCATTTTAATGAAAGATGTTGAATGCTACAAGAATATGTCGGTTTCACTAGTTGTTTTTAGAAAACCATTTTGGCCCGCCCGCCAAAACTAATTTCAACTCCTTATAAATTCTGAACAATTGATCGTAGAAAGCGTAATAATTCTGCATATTAAACAGCATGTTGCATGCTACAAGAATATATCGATTTCATTAGTTTTTGGTTGAGAACCATATTGGCCCGCCCGCGAAAATCAACTTGAACTGCTTATAACTCCTGAACAATTGATCGTAGAGAGCACAATTATTTGCATTTCAATCAAACAGGTTGTATGCTACAAGAATATATCGATTTCACTAGTTATTGTTTGAGAACCATTTTGGCCCGCCCGCCAAAACTAACTTCAACTCCTTATAACTTCTGAACAATTGATCGTAGCGAACACAATTATTTGCATTTTAATGAAACATGTTGAATGCTTCAAGAATATGTCGGTTTCACTAGTTGTTGTTTGAGAACCATATTGGTCCGCCAGCGGGTATTAAATTGAAATGCTTATAACTTCTGAACAAATGATCTTAGAGAGCGTAATAAATTTTCATATTAATCAGCATGTTGAATGCTACAAGAATATATCGATTTCACTAATTGTTGGATGAGAAACATATTGGCCCGCCCGCGAAAATTAATTGGAACTGCTTATAACTTCTGAACACATGATCTTAGAGAGCGTAATAAATTTGCATATTAATCAGGATGTTGTATGTTACAATAATATGTCGCTTTCACTAGTTATTGTTTGAGAACCTCTTTGTCCCGCCCGCCAAAACTAACTTCAACTCCTTATAACTTCTGAACAAATGATCGTAGAGAGCTTAATAATTTTGCATATTAATCAGCATGTTGCATGCTACAAGAATATATCGATTTCATTAGTTGTTGGTTGAGAAGCATATTGGCCCGCCCGTGGAAATTAAATTGAACTGCTTATAACTTCTGAACAATTGATCGTAGCGAACACAATTATTTGCATTTTAATGAAACATGTTGAATGCTTCAAGAATATGTCGGTTTTACTAGTTGTTGTTTGAGAACCATATTGGCCCGCCCGCGAATATTAAATTGAACTTCTTATAACTTCTGAACAAATTACCTTAGAGAGCGTAATAAATTTGCATATTATTCAGCATGTTGCATGCTAAAAGAATATATCGATTTCACTAGTTGTTGGTTGAGAACCATATTGGCCCGCCCGCGAAAATTAGTATGAACTGCTTATAACTTCTGAACAAATAATCGTAGCGAACACAATTATTTGCATTTTAATGAAACATGTTGAATGCTTCAAGAATATGTCGGTTTCACTAGTTGTTGTTTGAGAACCATATTGGCCCGCCCGCGAGTATTAAATTGAAATGCTTATAACTTCTGAACAAATGATCCTAGAGAGCGTAATAAATTTGCATATTAATCAGCATGTTGCATGCTACAAGAATATATCGATTTCTCAAGTTGTTGGTTGAGATCCATATTGGTCCGCCCGCGAAAATCAACTTGAACTGCTTATAACTCCTGAACAATTGATAGTAGAAAACAATTATTTGCATTTTAATGAAACATGTTGAATGCTACAAAAATATGTCGGTTTCACTAGTTGTTTTTAGAAAACCATTTTGGCGCGCCCACTAAAACTAACTTCAACTCCTTATTACTTCTGAACAATTGATCGTAGAAAGCGTAATAATTTTGCATATTATTCAGCATGCTGCATGCTACAGGAATATATCGATTTCACTAGTTGTTGGTTGAGAACCATATTGGCCCGCCCGCGAAAATCAACTTGAACTGCTTATAACTCCTGAACAATTAATCGTAGAGATCACAATTATTTGCATTTTAATGAAACATGTTGAATGCTACAAGAATATGTCGGTTTCACTAGTTGTTTTTAGAAAACCATTTTGGCCCGTCCGAGAGTATTAACTTGAACTGTTTATAACTTCTGAACAAATGATCCTAGAGAACGTAATAAATTTGCATATTAATCAGCATGTTGCATGCTACAAGAATATATCGATTTCACTAGTTGGTTGAGAACCATATTGGCCCGCCCCTGAAAATCAACTTGAACTGCTTATAACTCCTGAAAAATTGATCGTAGAGAACACAATTATTTGCATTTTAATGAAACATGTTGAATGCTACAAGAATATGTCGGTTTCACTAGTAGTTTTTAGAAAACCTAATTGGCCCGCCCGCGAGTATTAACTTGAACTGTTTATAACTTCTGAACAATTGATCGTAGAGAACACAATTATTTGCATTTCAATCAAACAGGTTGTATGCTACAAGAATATGTCGCTTTCACTAGTTATTGTTTGAGAACCATTTTGGCCCGCCCGCCAAAACTAACTTCAACTCCTTATAACTTCTGAACAATTGATCGTAGCGAACACAATTATTTGCATTTTAATGAAACATGTTGAATGCTTCAAGAATATGTCGGTTTCACTAGTTGTTGGATGAGAAACATATTGGCCCGCCCGCGAAAATTAATTGGAACTGCTTATAACTTCTGAACAAATGATCTTACAGAGCGTAATAAATTTGCATATTAATCAGGATGTTGTATGCTACAAGAATATGTCGCTTTCACTAGTTATTGTTTGAGAACCATTTTGCCCGCCCGCCAAAACTAACTTCAACTCCTTATAAATTCTGAACAAATGATGGTAAAGAGCGTTATAATTTCGCATATTAATCAGCATGTTGCATGCTACAAGAATATATCGATTTCATTGGTTGCTGGTTGAGAACCATATTGGCCACCCCGCGAAAATTAAATTGAACTGCTTATAACTTCTGAACAATTGATCGTAGCGAACACAATTATTTGCATTTTAATGAAACATGTTGAATGCTTCAAGAATATGTCGGTTTCACTAGTTGTTGTTTGAGAACCATATTGGTCCGCCAGCGGGTATTAAATTGAAATGCTTATAACTTCTGAAAAAATGATCTTAGAGAGCGTAATAAATTTTCATATTAATAAGCATGTTGAATGCTACAAGAATATATCGATTTCACTAGTTGTTGGATGAGAAACATATTGGCCAGCCCGCGAAAATTAATTGGAACTGCTTATAACTTCTTAACAAATGATCTTAGAGAGCGTAATAAATTTGCATATTAATCAGCATGTTGCATGCTACAAGAATATATCGATTTCACTAGTTGTTGTTTGAGAAATATATTGGCCTGCCCGCGAAAATTAACTTGAACTGCTTATAACTTCTGAACAATTGATCGTAGAGACCACAATTATTTGCATTTCAATCAAACATGTTGTATGCTACAAGGATATGTCGGTTTCATTAGTTATTGTTTGAGAACCATTTTGGCCCGCCCGCCAAAACTAACTTTAAATCCTTATAAATTCTGAACAAATGATCGTAGAGAGCGTAATAATTTTGCATATTAATCAGCATGTTGCATGCTACAACAATATATCGATTTCATTGGTTGTTGGTTGAGAACCATATTGGCCCTCCCACGAAAATCAACTTTAACTGCTTAAAACTCCTGAACAATTGATCGTAGAGACCACAATTAATGGCATTTTAATGAAACATGTTGTATGCAACAAGAATATGTCGGTTTCACTAGTTGTTTTTAGAAAACCATATTGGCTCGCCCGCGAGTATTAACTTGAACTGTTTATAACTTCTGAACAAATGATCCTAGAGAGCGTAATAAATTTGCATATTAATCAGCATGTTGCATGCTACAAGAATATATCGATTTCACTAGTTGTTGTTTGAAAACTTATTGGCCCGCCCGCGAAAATCAATTTGAACTGCTTATAACTTCTGAACAATTGATCGTAGAGAACACAATTATTTGCATTTTAATAAAAGATGTTGAATGCTACAAGAATATGTCGGTTTCACTAGTTGTTGTTTGAGAACCATATTGGCCCGCCCGCGAGTATTAAATTGAACTGCTTATAACTTCTGAACAAATTATCATAAAGAGCGTAATATATTTGCATATTAATCAGCATGTTGCATGCTACAAGAATATATCGATTTCACAAGTTGTTGGTTGAGATCCATATTGGCCCGCCCGCGAAAATCAACTTGAACTGCTTATAACTCCTGAACAATTGATCGTAGAAAACAATTATTTGCATTTTAATGAAACATGTTGAATGCTACAAAAATATATCGGTTTCACTAGTTGTTTTTAGAAAACTATTTTGGCCCGCCCGCTAAAACTAACTTCAACTCAACTTCAACTCCTTATAACTTCTGAACATTTGATCGTAGAAAGCGTAATAATTTTGCATATTAATCAGCATGCTGCATGCTACAAGAATATATCGATTTCACTAGTTGTTGGTTGAGAACCATATTGGCCCGCCCGCGAAAATCAACTTGAACTGCTTATAACTCCTGAACAATTGATCGTAGAGAACACAATTATTTGCATTTTAATGAAAGATGTTGAATGCTACAAGAATATGTCGGTTTCACTAGTTGTTTTTAGAAAACCATTTTGGCCCGCCCGCCAAAACTAATTTCAACTCCTTATAACTTCTGAACAATTGATCGTAGAAAGCGTAATAATTCTGCATATTAAACAGCATGTTGCATGCTACAAGAATATATCGAATTCATTAGTTTTTGGTTGAGAACCATATTGGCCCGCCCGCGAAAATCAACTTGAACTGCTTATAACTCCTGAACAATTGATAATAGAGCACACAATTATTTGCATTTTAATGAAACATGTTGAATGCTACAAGAATATGTCGGTTTCACTAGTTGTTTTTAGAAAACCATATTGGCCCGTCCGAGAGTATTAACTTGAACTGTTTATAACTTCTGAACAAATGATCCTAGAGAGCGTAATAAATTTGCATATTAATCAGCATGTTGCATGCTACAAGAACATATCGATTTCACTAGTTGTTGGTTGAGAACCATATTGGCCCGCTCGCGAAAATCAACTTGAACTGCTTATAACTCCTGAACAATTGATCGTAGAGAGCACAATTATTTGCATTTCAATCAAACAGGTTGTATGCTACAAGAATATGTCGCTTTCACTAGTTATTGTTTGAGAACCATTTTGGCCCGCCCGCCAAAACTAACTTCAACTCCTTATAACTTCTGAACAATTGATCGTAGCGAACACAATTATTTGCATTTTAATGAAACATGTTGAATGCTTCAATAATATGTCGGTTTCACTAGTTGTTGGATGAGAAACATATTGGCCCGCCCGCGAAAATTAATTGGAACTGCTTATAACTTCTAAACAAATGATCTTAGAGAGCGTAATAAATTTGCAAATTAATCAGGATGTTGTATGCTACAAGAATATGTCGGTTTCACTAGTTATTGTTTGAGAACCATTTTGGCCCGCCCGCCAAAACTAACTTCAACTCCTTATAACTTCTGAACAAATGATCGTAAAGAGCGTTATAATTTCGCATATTAATCAGCATGTTGCATGCTACAAGAATATATCGATTTCATTGGTTGCTGGTTGAGAACCATATTGGCCAGCCCGCGAAAATTAAATTGAACTGCTTATAACTTCTGAACAATTGATCGTAGCGAACACAATTATTTGCATTTTAATGAAACATGTTGAATGCTTCAAGAATATGTCGGTTTCACTAGTTGTTGTTTGAGAACCATATTGGTCCGCCAGCGGGTATTAAATTGAAATGCTTATAACTTCTGAACAAATGATCTTAGAGAGCGTAATAAATTTTCATATTAATCAGCATGTTGAATGCTACAAGAATATATCGATTTCACTAGTTGTTGGATGAGAAACATATTGGCCCGCCCGCGAAAATTAATTGGAACTGCTTATAACTTCTGAACAAATGATCTTAGAGAGCGTAATAAATTTGCATATTAATCAGCATGTTGCATGCTACAAGAATATATCGATTTCACTAGTTGTTGTTTGAGAAATATATTGGCCTGCCCGCGAAAATTAACTTGAACTGCTTATAACTTCTGAACAATTGATCGTAGAGCACACAATTATTTGCATTTCAATCAAACATGTTGTATGCTACAAGGATATGTCGGTTTCACTAGTTATTGTTTGAGAACCATTTTGGCCCGCCCGCCAAAATTAACTTCAACTCCTTATAAATTCTGAACAAATGATCGTAGAGAGCGTAATAATTTTGCATATTAATCAGCATGTTGCATGCTACAACAATATATCGATTTCATTGGTTGTTGGTTGAGAACCATATTGGCCCGCCCACGAAAATCAACTTGAACTGCTTATAACTCCTGAACAATTGATCGTAGAGACCACAATTAATAGCATTTTAATCAAACATGTTGTATGCAACAAGAATATGTCGGTTTCACTAGTTGTTTTTAGAAAACCATATTGGCTCGCCCGCGAGTATTAACTTGAACTGTTTATAACTTCTGAACAAATGATCCTAGAGAGCGTAATATATTTGCATATTAATCAGCATGTTGCATGCTACAAGAATATATCGATTTCACAAGTTGTTGGTTGAGATCCATATTGGCCCGCCCGCGAAAATCAACTTGAACTGCTTATAACTCCTGAACAATTGATCGTAGAAAACAATTATTTGCATTTTAATGAAACATGTTGAATGCTACAAAAATATGTCGGTTTCACTAGTTGTTTTTAGAAAACCATTTTGGCCCGCCCGCTAAAACTAACTTCAACTCAACTTCAACTCCTTATAACTTCTGAACATTTGATCGTTGAAAGGGTAATAATTTTGCATATTAATCAGCATGCTGCATGCTACAAGAATATATCGATTTCACTAGTTGTTGGTTGAGAACCATATTGGCCCGCCCGCGAAAATCAACTTGAACTGCTTATAACTCCTGAACAATTGATCGTAGAGAACACAATTATTTGCATTTTAATGAAAGATGTTGAATGCTACAAGAATATGTCGGTTTCACTAGTTGTTTTTAGAAAACCATTTAGGCCCGCCCGCCAAAACTAATTTCAACTCCTTATAACTTCTGAACAATTGATCGTAGAAAGCGTAATAATTCTGCATATTAAACAGCATGTTGCATACTACGAGAATATATCGATTTCATTAGTTTTTGTTTGAGAACCATATTGGCCCGACCGCGAAAATCAAGTTGAACTGCTTATAACTGCTGAACAATTGATCGTAGAGCACACAATTATTTGCATTTTAATGAAACATGATGAATGCTACAAGAATATGTCGGTTTCACTAGTTGTTTTTAGAAAACCATATTGGCCCGTCCGAGAGTATTAACTTGAACTGTTTATAACTTCTGAACTAATGATCCTAGAGAGCGTAATAAATTTGCATATTAATCAGCATGTTGCATGCTACAAGAATATATCGATTTCACTAGTTGTTGGTTGAGAACCATATTGACCCGCTCGCGAAAATCAACTTGAACTGCTTATAACTCCTGAACAATTGATCGTAGAGAGCACAATTATTTGCATTTTAATGAAACATGTTGAATGCTACAAGAATATGTCAGTTTCACTAGTTGTTATTTGATAACCATATTGGCCCGCCCGCGAAAATCAACTTGAACTGCTTATAACTCCTGAACAATTGATCGTAGAGAGCACAATTATTTGCATTTTAATGAAACATGTTGAATGCTACAAGAATATATCGTTTTCACTAGTTGTTGTTTGAGAACCATATTGGCCCGCCCGCGAAAATCAACTTGAACTGCTTACAACTCCTGAACAATTGATCGTAGAGAACACAATTATTTGCATTTTAATGAAACATGTTGATTGCTACAAGAATATGTCGGTCTCACTAGTTTTTTAGAAAACCATTTTGGCCCGCCCGCGAGTATTAACTTGAACTGTTTATAACTTCTGAACAAATGATCGTAGTGAGCGTAATAATTTTGCATATTAATCAGCATATTTCATGCTACAAGAATATATCCATTTCACTAGTTGTTGGTTGAGAACCATATTGACCCGCCCTCGAAAATTAAATAGAACTGCTTATAACTTCTGAACAATTGATCGTAGAGAACACAATTATTTGCATTTCAATGAAACATGTTGTATACTACAAGAATATGTCGGTTTCAATAGTTATTGTTTGAGAACCTCTTTGTCCCGCCCGCCAAAACTAACTTCAACTCCTTATAACTTCTGAACAAATGATCGTAGAGAGCTTAATAATTTTGAATATTAATCAGCATGTTGCATGCTACAAGAATATATCGATTTCATTAGTTGTTGGTTGAGAAGCATATTGGCCCGCCCGCGGAAATTAAATTGAACTGCTTATAACTTCTGAACAATTGATCGTAGCGAACACAATTATTTGCATTTTAATGAAACATGTTGAATGCTTCAAGAATATGTCGGTTTCACTAGTTGTTGTTTGAGAACCATATTGGCCCGCCCGCGAATATTAAATTGAACTTCTTATAACTTCTGAACAAATGATCTTAGAGAGCGTAATAAATTTGCATATTAATCAGCATGTTGCATGCTACAAGAATATATCGATTTCACTAGTTGTTGGTTGAGAACCATATTGGCCCGCCCGCGAAAATTAATTTGAACTACTTATAACATCTGAACAAATAATCGTAGAAAGCGTAATAATTTTGCATATTAATCAGCATGTTGCATGCTACAAGAATATATCGATTTCACTAGTTGTTGGTTGAGAACCATATTGGCCCGCCCGCGAAAATCAACTTGAACTGCTTATAACTTCTGAACAATTGATCGTAGCGAACACAATTATTTGCATTTTAATGAAACATGTTGAATGCTTCAAGAATATGTCGGTTTCACTAGTTGTTGTTTGAGAACCATATTGGCCCGCCCGCGAGTATTAAATTGAAATGCTTATAACTTCTGAACAATTATCCTAGAGAGCGTAATAAATTTGCATATTAATCAGCATGTTGCATGCTACAAGAATATATCAATTTCACAAGTGGTTGGTTGAGATCCATATTGGCCCGCCCGCGAAAATAAACTTGAACTGCTTATAACTAATGAACAATTGATAGTAGAAAACAATTATTTGCATTTTAATGAAACATGTTGAATGCTACAAAAATATGTCGGTTTCACTAGTTGTTTTTAGAAAACCATTTTGGCGCGCCCGCTAAAACTATCTTCAACTCCTTATTACTTCTGAACAATTGATCGTAGAAAGCGTAATAATTTTGCATATTATTCAGCATGCTGCATGCTACAAGAATATATCGATTTCACTAGTTGTTGGTTGAGAACCATATTGGCCCGCCCGCGAAAATCAACTTGAACTGCTTATAACTCCTGAACAATTAATCGTAGAGATCACAATTATTTGCATTTTAATGAAACATGTTGAATGCTACAGGAATATGTCGATTTCACTAGTTGTTTTTAGAAAACCATATTGGCCCGTCCGAGAGTATTAACTTGAACTGTTTATACCTTCTGAACAAATGATCCTAGAGAACGTAATAAATTTGCATATTAATCAGCATGTTGCATGCTACAAGATTATATCGATTTCACTAGTTGGTTGAGAACCATATTGGCCCGCCCCTGAAAATCAACTTGAACTGCTTATAACTCCTGAAAAATTGATCGTAGATAACACAATTATTTGCATTTTAATGAAACATGTTGCATGCTACAAGAATATGTCGGTTTCACTAGTTGTTCTTAGAAAACCTAATTGGCCCGCCCGCGAGTATTAACTTGAACTGTTTATAACTTCTGAACAATTGATCGTAGAGAACACAATTATTTGCATTTCAATCAAACATGTTGAATGCTACAAGAATATGTCGCTTTCACTAGTTATTGTTTGAGAACCATTTTGGCCCGCCAGCCAAAACTAACTTCAACTCCTTATAACTTCTGAACAAATGATCGTAAAGAGCGTTATAATTTCGCATATTAATCAGCATGTTGCATGCTACAAAAATATATCGATTTCATTGGTTGCTGGTTGAGAACCATATTGGCCAGCCCGCGAAAATTAAATTGAACTGCTTATAACTTCTGAACAATTGATCGTAGCGAACACAATTATTTGCATTTTAATGAAACATGTTGAATGTTTCAAGAATATGTCGGTTTCACTAGTTGTTGTTTGAGAACCATATTGGTCCGCCAGCGGGTATTAAATTGAAATGCTTATAACTTCTGAACAAATGATCTTAGAGAGCGTAATAAATTTTCATATTAATCAGCATGTTGAATGCTACAAGAATATATCGATTTCACTAGTTGTTGGATGAGAAACATATTGGCCCGCCCGTGAAAATTAATTGGAACTGCTTATAACTTCTGAACAAATGATCTTAGAGAGCGTAATAAATTTGCATATTAATCAGCATGTTGCATGCTACAAGAATATATCGATTTCACTAGTTGTTGTTTGAGAAATATATTGGCCTGCCCGCGAGAATTAAATAACTCCTTAACAATTAATCGTAGAGATCACAATTATTTGCATTTTAATGAAACATGTTGAATGCTACAAGAATATGTCGGTTTCACTAGTTGTTTTTAGAAAACCATATTGGCCCGTCCGAGAGTATTAACTTGAACTGTTTATAACTTCTGAACAAATGATCCTAGAGAGCGTAATAAATTTGCATATTAATCAGCATGTTGCATGCTACAAGAATATATCGATTTCACTAGTTGTTGGTTGAGAACCATATTGGCCCGCCCGCGAAAATTAATTTGAACTGCTTATAACTTCTGAACAAATAATCGTAGAAAGCGTAATAATTTTGCATATTAATCAGCATGTTGGATGCTACAAGAATATATCGATTTCACTAGTTGTTGGTTGAGAACCATATTGGCCCGCCCGCGAAAATCAACTTGAACTGTTTATAACTTCTGAACAATTGATGGTAGCGAACACAATCATTTGCCTTTTAATGAAAAATGTTGAATGCTTCAAGAATATGTCGGTTTCACTAGTTGTTGTTTGAGAACCATATTGGCCCGCCCGCGAGTATTAAATTGAAATGCTTATAACTTCTGAACAAATGATCCTAGAGAGCGTAATAAATTTGCATATTAATCAGCATGTTGCATGCTACAAGAATATATCGATTTCATTAGTTGTTGGTTGAGAAGCATATTGGCCCGCCCGCGAAAATCAACTTGAACTGCTTATTACTCCTGAACAATTGATAGTAGAAAACAATTATTTGCATTTTAATGAAACATGTTGAATGCTACAAAAATATGTCGGTTTCACTAGTTGTTTTTAGAAAACCATTTTGGCGCGCCCGCTAAAACTAACTTCAACTCCTTATTACTTCTGAACAATTGATCGTAGAAAGCGTAATAATTTTGCATATTATTCATCATGCTGCATGCTACAAGAATATATCGATTTCACTAGTTGTTGGTTGAGAACCATATTGGCCCGCCCGCGAAAATCAACTTGAACTGCTTATAACTCCTGAACAATTAATCGTAGAGATCACAATTATTTGCATTTTAATGAAACATGTTGAATGCTACAAGAATATGTCGGTTTCACTAGTTGTTTTTAGAAAACCATATTGTCCCGTCCGAGAGTATTAACTTGAACTGTTTATAACTACTGAACAAATGATCCTAAAGAACGTAATAAATTTGCATATTAATCAGCATGTTGCATGATACAAGAATATATCGATTTCACTTGTTGGTTGAGAACCATATTGGCCCGCCCCTGAAAATCAACTTGAACTGCTTATAACTCCTGAAAAATTGATCGTAGAGAACACAATTATTTGCATTTTAATGAAACATGTTGAATGCTACAAGAATATGTCGGTTTCACTAGTTGTTTTTAGAAAACCTATTTGGCCCGCCCGCGAGTATTAACTTGAACTGTTTATAACTTCTGAACAATTGATCGTAGAGAACACAATTATTTGCATTTCAATCAAACATTTTGTATGCTACAAGAATATGTCGCTTTCACTAGTTATTGTATGAGAACCATTTTGGCCCGCCCGCCAAAACTAACTTCAAATCCTTATAACTACTGAACAAATGATCGTAAAGAGCGTTATAATTTCGCATATTAATCAGCATGTTGCATGCTACAAGAATATATCGATTTCATTGGTTGCTGGTTGAGAACCATATTGGCCAACCCGCGAAAATTAAATTGAACTGCTTATAACTTCTGAACAATTGATCGTAGCGAACACAGTTATTTGCATTTTAATGAAACATGTTGAATGCTTCAAGAATATGTCGGTTTCACTAGTTGTTGTTTGAGAACCATATTGGTCCGCCAGCGGGTATTAAATTGAAATGCTTATAACTTCTGAACAAATGATCTTAGAGAGCGTAATAAATTTGCATATTAATCAGCATGTTGCATGCTACAAGGATATATCGATTTCACTAGTTGTTGTTTGAGAACCATATTGGCTCGCCCGCGAAAATCAACTTGAACTGCTTATAACTCCTGAAATATTGATCGTAGAGACCACAATTAATAGCATTTTAATCAAACATGTTGTATGCAACAAGAATATGTCGGTTTCACTAGTTGTTTTTAGAAAACCATATTGGCTCGCCCGCGAGTATTAACTTGAACTGTTTATAACTTCTGAACAAATGATCCTAGAGAGCGTAATAAATTTGCATATTAATCAGCATTTTGCATGCTACAAGAATATGTCGGTTTCACTAGTTATTGTTTGAGAACCATTTTGGCCCGCCCGCCAAAACTAACTTCAACTCCTTTTAAATTCTGAACAAATGATCGTAGAGAGCGTAATAATTTCGCATATTAATCAGCATGTTGCATGCTACAACAATATATCGATTTCATTGGTTGTTGGTTGAGAACCATATTGGCTCGCCCGCGAAAATCAACTTGAACTGCTTATAACTCCTGAAATATTGATCGTAGAGACCACAATTAATAGCATTTTAATCAAACATGTTGTATGCAACAAGAATATGTCGGTTTCACTAGTTGTTTTTAGAAAACCATATTGGCTCGCCCGCGAGTATTAACTTGAACTGTTTATAACTTCTGAACAAATGATCCTAGAGAGCGTAATAAATTTGCATATTAATCAGCATTTTGCATGCTATAAGAATATATCGATTTCACTAGTTGTTGGTTGAGAACCATATTGGCCCGCCCGCGAAAATCAATTTGAACTGCTTATAACTTCTGAACAATTGATCGTAGAGAACACAATTATTTGCATTTTAATGAAAGATGTTGAATGCTACAAGAATATGTCGGTTTCACTAGTTGTTATTTGAGAACAGTATTGGCCCGTCCGCGAGTATTAATTTGAACTGCTTATAACTTCTGAGCAAACTATCGTAGAGATCGTAAAAAATTTACATATTAATCAGCATGTTGCATGATACAACAATATATCGATTTCATTGGTTTTTGGTTGAGAACCATATTGGCCCGCCCGCGAAAATCAACTTGAACTGCTTATAACTCCTGAACAATTGATCGTAGAGACCACAATTAATAGCATTTTAATCAAACATGTTGTATGCAACAAGAATATGTCGGTTTCACTAGTTGTTTTTAGAAAACCATATTGGCCCGCCCGCGAGTATTAACTTGAACTGTTTATAACTTCTGAACAAATGATCCTAGAGAGCGTAATAAATTTGCATATTAATCAGCATGTTGCATGCTACAAGAATATATCGATTTCACTAGTTGTTGGTTGAGAACCATATTGGCCCGCCCGCGAAAATCAACTTGAACTGCTTATAACTTCTGAACAATTGATCGTAGAGATCACAATTATTATCATTTTAATCTAACATGTTATATGCTACAATAATATGTCATTTTCACTAGTTATTGTTTGAGAACCATATTGGCCCGCCCGCGAGAATTAAATTGAACTGCTTATAAGTTCTGAACAAATAATCGTAGAAAGCTCGATTGTTTTGCATATTAATAAACATGTAGCTAGCTACAAGAATATATAGATTTCACTAGTTATTGTTTGAGAACCATGTTGGCCCACCCGCGAAAACTAATTCAACTGCTTACAATTTCTGAACAAATGATCGTAGAGAACCCAATTATTTGCATTTTAATGAAACATGTTGTATGCTACAAGTATATGTCGGTTTTACTATTTGTTTTTTAGAACCATATTGGCCCGCCCGCGAGTATTGACATGTTCTGCTTATAACGTCTGAAAAATGATCGTAGTGAGCGTAATAGTTTTGCATATTAATCAGCATTTTGCATGCTACAAGAATATATCGATTTCACTAGTTGTTGGTTGAGAACCATATTGGTCCGCCCTCGAAAATTAACTTGAACTGCTTTAAACTTCTGAACAATTGATCGTAGAGAACACAATTATTTGCAATTTGATGAAACATGTTGATTGCTACAAGAATATGTCGGTCTCACTAGTTTTTTAGAAAACCTTTTTGGCCCGCCCGCGAGTATTAACTTGAACTGTTTATAACTTCTGAACAAATGATCGTAGTGAGCGTAATAATTTTGCATATTATTCAGCATATTGCATGCTACAAGAATATATCCATTTCACTAGTTGTTGGTTGAGAACCATATTGGCCCGCCCTCGAAAATTAAATAGAACTGCTTATAACTTCTGAACAATTGATCGTAGCGAACACAATTATTTGCATTTCAATCAAACATGTTGTATGCTACAAGTTATGTCGGTTTCACTAGTTATTGTTTGAGAACCATTTTGGCCCGCCCGCCAAAACTAATTTCAAGTCTTTATAACTTCTGAACAAATGATCGTAGAGAGCTTAATAATTTTGCATATTAATCAGCATGTTGCATGCTACAAGAATATATCGATTTCATTAGTTGTTGGTTGAGAAGCATATTGGCCCGCCCGCGGAAATTAACTTGAACTGCTTATAACTTCTGAACAATTGATCGTAGCGAACACAATTATTTGCATTTTAATGAAACATGTTGAATGCTTCAAGAATATGTCGGTTTCACTAGTTGTTGTTTGAGAACCATATTGGCCCGCCCGCGAATATTAAATTGAACTTCTTATAACTTCTGAACAAATGATCTTAGAGAGCGTAATAAATTTGCATATTAATCAGCATGTTGCATGCTACAAGAATATATCGATTTCACTAGTTGTTGGTTGAGAACCATATTGGCCCGCCCGCGAAAATTAATTTGAACTGCTTATAACTTCTGAACAAATAATCGTAGAAAGCGTAATAATTTTGCATATTAATCAGCATGTTGCATGCTACAAGAATATATCGATTTCACTAGTTGTTGGTTGAGAACCATATTGGCCCGCCCGCGAAAATCAACTTGAACTGTTTATAACTTCTGAACAATTGATGGCAGCGAACACAATCATTTGCATTTTAATGAAAAATGTTGAATGCTTCAAGAATATGTCGGTTTCACTAGTTGTTGTTTGAGAACCATATTGGCCCGCCCGCGAGTATTAAATTGAAATGCTTATAACTTCTGTACAAATGATCCTAGAGAGCGTAATAAATTGGCATATTAATCAGCATGTTGCATGCTACAAGAATATATCGATTTCACAAGATGTTGGTTGAGATCCATATTGGTCCGCCCGCGAAAATCAACTTGAACTGCTTATAACTCCTGAACAATTAATCGTAGAGATCACAATTATTTGCATTTTAATGAAACATGTTGAATGTTACAAGAATATGTCGGTTTCACTAGTTGTTTTTAGAAAACCATATTGGCCCGTCCGAGAGTATTAACTTGAACTGTTTATAACTTCTGAACAAATGATCCTAGAGAGCGTAATAAATTTGCAAATTAATCAGCATGTTGCATGCTACAAGAATATATCGATTTCATTAGTTGTTGGTTGAGAAGCATATTGGCCCGCCCGCGGAAATTAACTTGAACTGCTTATAACTTCTGAACAATTGATCGTAGCGAACGCAATTATTTGCATTTTAATGAAACATGTTGAATGCTTCAAGAATATGTCGGTTTCACTAGTTGTTGTTTGAGAACCATATTGGCCCGCCCGCAAATATTAAATTGAACTTCTTATAACTTCTGAACAAATGATCTTAGAGAGCGTAATAAATTTGCATATTAATCAGCATGTTGCATGCTACAAGAATATATCGATTTCACTAGTTGTTGGTTGAGAACCATATTGGCCCGCCCGCGAAAATTAATTTGAACTGCTTATAACTTCTGAACAAATAATCGTAGAAAGCGTAATAATTTTGCATATTAATCAGCATGTTGCATGCTACAAGAATATATCGATTTCACTAGTTGTTGGTTGAGAACCATATTGGCCCGCCCGCGAAAATCAACTTGAACTGTTTATAACTTCTGAACAATTGATGGTAGCGAACACAATCATTTGCATTTTAATGAAAAATGTTGAATGCTTCAAGAATATGTCGGTTTCACTAGTTGTTGTTTGAGAACCATATTTACCCGCCCGCGAGTATTAAATTGAAATGCTTATAACTTCTGAACAAATGATCCTAGAGAGCGTAATAAATTTGCATATTAATCAGCATGTTGCATGCTACAAGAATATATCGATTTCACAAGATGTTGGTTGAGATCCATATTGGCCCGCCCGCGAAAATCAACTTGAACTGCTTATAACTCCTGAACAATTGATAGTAGAAAACAATTATTTGCATGTTAATGAAACATGTTGATTGCTACAAAAATATGTCGGTTTCACTATTTTTTTTTGAAAACCATTTTGGCGCGCCCGCTAAAACTAACTTCAACTCCTTATAACTTCTGAACAATTGGTCGTAGAAAGCGTAATAATTTTGCATATTAATCAGCATGCTGCATGCTACAAGAATATATCGATTTCACTAGTTGTTGGTTGAGAACCATATTGGCCCGCCCGCGAAAATCAACTTGAACTGTTTATATCTTCTGAACAATTGATGGTAGCGAACACAATTATTTGCATTTTAATGAAACATGTTTTATGCTTCAAGAATATGTCGGTTTCACTAGTTGTTGTTTGAGAACCATATTGGCCCGCCCGCGAAAATTAATTTGAACTGCTTACAACTTCTGAACAATTGATCGTAGAGCACACAATTATTTGCATTTTAATAAAACATTTTGAATGCTACAAGAATATGTCGGTTTCACTAGTTGTTTATAGAAAACCATATTAGCCCGCGAGTATTAACTTGAACTATTTATAACTTCTGAACAAATGATCCTAGAGAGCGTAATAAATTTGCATATAATTCAGCATGTTGCATGCTACAAGAATATATCGATTTCACTAGTTGTTGGTTGAGAACCATATTGGCCCGCTGGCGAAAATCAACTTGAACTGCTTATAACTCCTGAACAATTGATCGTAGAACACACAATTATTTGCATTTTAATGAAACATGTTGAATGCTACACGAATATGTCGGTTTTACTAGTTGTTTTTAGAAAACCATATTGGCGCGTCCGAGAGTATTAACTTGAACTGTTTATAACTTCTGAACAAATTATCCTAGAGAGCGTAATAAATTTCCATCTTAATGAGCATGTTGCATGCTACAAGAATATATCGATTTCACGAGTTGTTGGTTGAGAACCATATTGGCCGCCCGCGAAAATCAACTTGAACTGCTTATAACTCCTGAACAATTGATCGTAGACAACACAATGATTTGCATTTTAATGAAACATGTTGAATGCTACAAGAATATGTCAGTTTCACTAGTTGTTATTTGAGAACCATATTGGCCCGCCCGCGAGTATTAACTTCTCAACAAATGACCGTAGAGAGCGTAAAAAATGTGCATATTAATCAGCTTGTTGCATGCTACAAGAATATATCGATTTCACTAGTTGTTGGTTGAAAAACATATTTTCCCGCCCGCGAAAATCAACTTGAACTGCTTATAACTTCTGAACAATTGATCGTAGAGATCACAATTATTATCATTTTAATCTAACATGTTATATGCTACAATAATATGTCATTTTCACTAGTTATTGTTTGAGAACCATATTGGCCCGCCCGCGAGAATTAAATTGAACTGCTTATAAGTTCTGAACAAATAATCGTAGAAAGCTCGATTGTTTTGCATATTAATAAACATGTAGCTAGCTACAAGAATATATAGATTTCACTAGTTATTGTTTGAGAACCATGTTGGCCCACCCGCGAAAACTAATTCAACTGCTTACAATTTCTGAACAAATGATCGTAGAGAACCCAATTATTTGCATTTTAATGAAACATGTTGTATGCTACAAGTATATGTCGGTTTTACTATTTGTTTTTTAGAACCATATTGGCCCGCCCGCGAGTATTGACATGTTCTGCTTATAACGTCTGAAAAATGATGGTAGTGAGCGTAATAGTTTTGCATATTAATCAGCATTTTGCATGCTACAAGAATATATCGATTTCACTAGTTGTTGGTTGAGAACCATATTGGTCCGCCCTCGAAAATTAACTTGAACTGCTTTAAACTTCTGAACAATTGATCGTAGAGAACACAATTATTTGCAATTTGATGAAACATGTTGATTGCTACAAGAATATGTCGGTCTCACTAGTTTTTTAGAAAACCTTTTTGGCCCGTCCGCGAGTATTAACTTGAACTGTTTATAACTTCTGAACAAATGATCGTAGTGAGCGTAATAATTTTGCATATTATTCAGCATATTGCATGCTACAAGAATATATCCATTTCACTAGTTGTTGGTTGAGAACCATATTGGCCCGCCCTCGAAAATTAAATAGAACTGCTTATAACTTCTGAACAATTGATCGTAGCGAACACAATTATTTGCATTTCAATCAAACATGTTGTATGCTACAAGTTATGTCGGTTTCACTAGTTATTGTTTGAGAACCATTTTGGCCCGCCCGCCAAAACTAATTTCAAGTCTTTATAACTTCTGAACAAATGATCGTAGAGAGCTTAATAATTTTGCATATTAATCAGCATGTTGCATGCTACAAGAATATATCGATTTCATTAGTTGTTGGTTGAGAAGCATATTGGCCCGCCCGCGGAAATTAACTTGAACTGCTTATAACTTCTGAACAATTGATCGTAGCGAACACAATTATTTGCATTTTAATGAAACATGTTGAATGCTTCAAGAATATGTCGGTTTCACTAGTTGTTGTTTGAGAACCATATTGGCCCGCCCGCGAATATTAAATTGAACTTCTTATAACTTCTGAACAAATGATCTTAGAGAGCGTAATAAATTTGCATATTAATCAGCATGTTGCATGCTACAAGAATATATCGATTTCACTAGTTGTTGGTTGAGAACCATATTGGCCCGCCCGCGAAAATTAATTTGAACTGCTTATAACTTCTGAACAAATAATCGTAGAAAGCGTAATAATTTTGCATATTAATCAGCATGTTGCATGCTACAAGAATATATCGATTTCACTAGTTGTTGGTTGAGAACCATATTGGCCCGCCCGCGAAAATCAACTTGAACTGTTTATAACTTCTGAACAATTGATGGCAGCGAACACAATCATTTGCATTTTAATGAAAAATGTTGAATGCTTCAAGAATATGTCGGTTTCACTAGTTGTTGTTTGAGAACCATATTGGCCCGCCCGCGAGTATTAAATTGAAATGCTTATAACTTCTGAACAAATGATCCTAGAGAGCGTAATAAATTTGCATATTAATCAGCATGTTGCATGCTACAAGAATATATCGATTTCACAAGATGTTGGTTGAGATCCATATTGGTCCGCCCGCGAAAATCAACTTGAACTGCTTATAACTCCTGAACAATTAATCGTAGAGATCACAATTATTTGCATTTTAATGAAACATGTTGAATGTTACAAGAATATGTCGGTTTCACTAGTTGTTTTTAGAAAACCATATTGGCCCGTCCGAGAGTATTAACTTGAACTGTTTATAACTTCTGAACAAATGATCCTAGAGAGCGTAATAAATTTGCAAATTAATCAGCATGTTGCATGCTACAAGAATATATCGATTTCATTAGTTGTTGGTTGAGAAGCATATTGGCCCGCCCGCGGAAATTAACTTGAACCGCTTATAACTTCTGAACAATTGATCGTAGCGAACACAATTATTTGCATTTTAATGAAACATGTTGAATGCTTCAAGAATATGTCGGTTTCACTAGTTGTTGTTTGAGAACCATATTGGCCGCCCGCAAATATTAAATTGAACTTCTTATAACTTCTGAACAAATGATCTTAGAGAGCGTAATAAATTTGCATATTAATCAGCATGTTGCATGCTACAAGAATATATCGATTTCACTAGTTGTTGGTTGAGAACCATATTGGCCCGCCCGCGAAAATTAATTTGAACTGCTTATAACTTCTGAACAAATAATCGTAGAAAGCGTAATAATTTTGCATATTAATCAGCATGTTGCATGCTACAAGAATATATCGATTTCACTAGTTGTTGGTTGAGAACCATATTGGCCCGCCCGCGAAAATCAACTTGAACTGTTTATAACTTCTGAACAATTGATGGTAGCGAACACAATCATTTGCATTTTAATGAAAAATGTTGAATGCTTCAAGAATATGTCGGTTTCACTAGTTGTTGTTTGAGAACCATATTTACCCGCCCGCGAGTATTAAATTGAAATGCTTATAACTTCTGAACAAATGATCCTAGAGAGCGTAATAAATTTGCATATTAATCAGCATGTTGCATGCTACAAGAATATATCGATTTCACAAGATGTTGGTTGAGATCCATATTGGCCCGCCCGCGAAAATCAACTTGAACTGCTTATAACTCCTGAACAATTGATAGTAGAAAACAATTATTTGCATTTTAATGAAACATGTTGAATGCTTCAAAAATATGTCGGTTTCACTATTTTTTTTTGAAAACCATTTTGGCGCGTCCGCTAAAACTAACTTCAACTCCTTATAACTTCTGAACAATTGGTCGCAGAAAGCGTAATAATTTTGCATATTAATCAGCATGCTGCATGCTACAAGAATATATCGATTTCACTAGTTGTTGGTTGAGAACCATATTGGCCCGCCCGCGAGAATCAACTTGAACTGCTTATAACTCCTGAACAATTAATCGTAGAGATCACAATTATTTGCATTTTAATGAAACATGTTGAATGCTACAAGAATATGTCGGTTTCACTAGTTGTTTTTAGAAAACCATATTGGCCCGTCCGAGAGTATTAACTTGAACTGTTTATAACTTCTGAACAAATGATCCTAGAGAGCGTAATAAATTTGCATATTAATCAGCATGTTGCATGCTACAAGAATATATCGATTTCATTAGTTGTTGGTTGAGAAGCATATTGGCCCGCCCGCGGAAATTAACTGAACTGCTTATAACTTCTGAACAATTGATCGTAGCGAACACAATTATTTGGATTTTAAGGAAACATGTTGAATGCTTCAAGAATATGTCGGTTTCACTAGTTGCTGTTTGAGAACCATTGTGGCCCGCCCGCGAATATTAAATTGAACTTCTTATAACTTCTGAACAAATGATCTTAGAGATCGTAATAAATTTGCATATTAATCAGCATGTTGTATGCTACAAGAATATATCGATTTCACTAGTTGTTGGTTGAGAACCTTATTGGCCCGCCCGCGAAAATTAATTTGAACTGCTTATAACTTCTGAACAAATAATCGTAGAAAGCGTAATAATTTTGCATATTAATCAGCATGTTGCATGCTACAAGAATATATCGATTTCACTAGTTGTTGGTTGAGAACCATATTGGCCCGCCCGCGAAAATCAACTTGAACTGTTTATATCTTCTGAACAATTGATGGTAGCGAACACAATTATTTGCATTTTAATGAAACATGTTTTATGCTTCAAGAATATGTCGGTTTCACTAGTTGTTGTTTGAGAACCATATTGGCCCGCCCGCCAAAATTAATTTGAACTGCTTACAACTTCTGAACAATTGATCGTAGAGCACACAATTATTTGCAGTTTAATAAAACATTTTGAATGCTACAAGAATATGTCGGTTTCACTAGTTGTTTATAGAAAACCATATTAGCCCGCGAGTATTAACTTGAACTATTTATAACTTCTGAACAAATGATCCTAGAGAGCGTAATAAATTTGCATATAATTCAGCATGTTGCATGCTACAAGAATATATCGATTTCACTAGTTGTTGGTTGAGAACCATATTGGCCCGCTGGCGAAAATCAACTTGAACTGCTTATAACTCCTGAACAATTGATCGTAGAACACACAATTATTTGCATTTTAATGAAACATGTTGAATGCTACACGAATATGTCGGTTTTACTAGTTGTTTTTAGAAAACCATATTGGCGCGTCCGAGAGTATTAACTTGAACTGTTTATAACTTCTGAACAAATTATCCTACAGAGCGTAATAAATTTCCATCTTAATGAGCATGTTGCATGCTACAAGAATATATCGATTTCACGAGTTGTTGGTTGAGAACCATATTGGCCGCCCGCGAAAATCAACTTCAACTGCTTATAACTCCTGAACAATTGATCGTAGACAACACAATGATTTGCATTTTAATGAAACATGTTGAATGCTACAAGAATATGTCAGTTTCACTAGTTGTTATTTGAGAACCATATTGGCCCGCCCGCGAGTATTAACTTCTCAACAAATGACCGTAGAGAGCGTAAAAAATGTGCATATTAATCAGCTTGTTGCATGCTACAAGAATATATCGATTTCACTAGTTGTTGTTTGAAAAACATATTTTCCCGCCCGCGAAAATCAACTTGAACTGCTTATAACTTCTGAAGAATTGATCGTAGAGATCACAATTATTATCATTTTAATCTAACATGTTGTATGCTACAAGAATATGTCGGTTTCACTAGTTATTGTTTGAGAACCATTTTGGCCCGCCCGCCAAAACTAACTTCAACTCCTTATAACTTCTGAACAATTGATCGTAGAAAGCGTAATAATTATGCATATTAAACAGCTTGTTACATGCTACAAAAATATATCGATTTCATTAGTTGTTGGTTGAGAACCATATTAGCCCGCCGCGAAAATTAATTTGAACTGCTTATAACTTCTGAACAAGTAATCGTAGAAAGCGTAATAATTTTTCATATTAATCAGCATGTTGCCTGCTACAAGAACATATCGATTTTACTAGTTGTTGTTTGAGAAATATATTGGCCTGCCCGCGAAAATTAACTTGAACTGCTTATAACTTCTGAACAATTGATCGTAGAGCCCACAATTATTTGCATTTTAATGAAACATTTTGAATGCTACAAGAATATGTCGGTTTCACTAGTTGTTTATAGAAAACCATATTGGCCCGCCCGCGAGAATTAAATTGAACTGTTTATAACTTCTGAACAAATGATCCTAGAAAGCGTAATACATTTGCATATTAATCAGCAAGTTGCATGCTAAAACAATATATCGATTTCATTGGTTGTTGGTTGAGAACCATATTGTCCCGCCCGCGAAAATTAACTTGAACTGCTTATAACTTGTGAACAATTGATCGTAGCGAACACAATTATTTGCATTTCAATCAAACATGTTGTATACTACAAGAATATGTCGGTTTCACTAGTCGTTGTTTGAGAACCATATTGGCCCGCCCGCGAGTATTAAATTGAACTGCTTATAACTTCTGAACAAATGATCTTAAAGAGCGTAATAAATTTGCATATTAATCAGCATGTTGGATGCTACAAGAATATATCGATTTCATTAGTTGTTGGTTGAGAACCATATTAGCCCGCCGCGAAAATTAATTTGAACTGCTTATAACTTCTGAACTAGTAATCGTAGAAAGCGTAATAATTTTTCATATTAATCAGCATGTTGCCTGCTACAAGAACATATCGATTTCACTAGTTGTTGTTTGAGAAATATATTGGCCTGCCCGCGAAAATTAACTTGAACTGCTTATAACTTCTGAACAATTGATCGTAGAGCACACAATTATATGCATTTTAATGAAACATTTTGAATGCTACAAGAATATGTCGGTTTCACTAGTTGTTTATAGAAAACCATATTGGCCCGCCCGCGAGAATTAAATTGAACTGTTTATAACTTCTGAACAAATGATCCTAGAAAGCGTAATAAATTTGCATATTAATCAGCATGTTGCATGCTACAAGAATATATCAATTTCACTAGTTGTTGGTTGAGAACCATATTGGCCCGCCCGCGAAAATCAATTTGAACTGCTTATAACTCCTGAAAAATTGATCGTAGAGAACACAATTATTTGCATTTTAATGAAACATGTTGAATGCTACATGAATCTGTCAGTTTCACTAGTTGTTGGTTGAGAACCATATTAGCCCGCCCGCGAAAAACAACTTGAACTGCTTATAACTCCTGAACAATTGATCGTAGAGAGCACAATTATTTGCATTTTAATGAAACTTGTTGAATGCTACAAGAATATGTCGGTTTCACTAGTTGTTTTTAGAAAACCATTTTGGCCCGCCCGCCAAAACTAATTTCAAATTCTTATAACTTCTGAACAGTTGATCGTAGAAAGCGTAATAATTTTGCATATTAAACAGCTTGTTACATGCTACAAGAATATATCGATTTCACTAGTTGCTGGTTGAGAACCATATTGGCCCGCTCGCGAAAATCAACTTGAACTGCTTGTAACTTCTGAAGAATTGATCGTAGAGATCACAATTATTATCATTTTAATCTAAGATGTTGTATGCTACAAGAATATGTCGGTTTCACTAGTTATTGTTTGAGAACCATTTTGGCCCGCCCGCCAAAACTAACTTCAACTCCTTATAACTTCTGAAAAATTGATCGTAGAAAGCGTAATAATTTTGCATATTAAACAGCTTGTTACATTCTACAAGAATATATCGATTTCATTAGTTGTTGGTTGAGAACCATATTGGCCCGCCGCGAAAATTAATTTGAACTGCTTATAACTTCTGAAAAAGTAATCGTAGAAAGCGTATAAATTTTGCATATTAATCAGCATGTTGCATGCTACAAGAATATATCGATTTCACTAGTTGTTGTTTGAGAAATATATTGGCCTGCCCGCGAAAATTAACTTGAACTGCTTATAACTTCTGAACAATTCATCGTAGAGCACACAATTATTTGCATTTTAATGAAACATTTTGAATGCTACAAGAATATGTCGGTTTCACTAGTTGTTTATAGAAAACCATATTAGCTCGCGAGTATTAACTTGAACTATTTATAACTTCTGAACAAATGATCCTAGAGAGCGTAATAAATTTGCATATAATTCAGCATGTTGCATGCTACAAGAATATATCGATTTCACTAGTTGTTGGTTGAGAACCATATTGGCCCGCTGGCGAAAATCAACTTGAACTGCTTATAACTCCTGAACAATTGATCGTAGAACACACAATTATTTGCATTTTAATGAAACATGTTGAATGCTACACGAATATGTCGGTTTTACTAGTTGTTTTTAGAAAACCATATTGGCGCGTCCGAGAGTATTAACTTGAACTGTTTATAACTTCTGAACAAATTATCCTAGAGAGCGTAATAAATTTCCATCTTAATGAGCATGTTGCATGCTACAAGAATATATCGATTTCACGAGTTGTTGGTTGAGAACCATATTGGCCGCCCGCGAAAATCAACTTGAACTGCTTATAACTCCTGAACAATTGATCGTAGACAACACAATGATTTGCATTTTAATGAAACATGTTGAATGCTACAAGAATATGTCAGTTTCACTAGTTGTTATTTGAGAACCATATTGGCCCGCCCGCGAGTATTAACTTGAACTGTTTATAACTTCTCAACAAATGACCGTAGAGAGCGTAAAAAATGTGCATATTAATCAGCTTGTTGCATGCTACAAGAATATATCGATTTCACTAGTTGTTGGTTGAAAAACATATTTTCCCGCCCGCGAAAATCAACTTGAACTGCTTATAACTTCTGAAGAATTGATCGTAGAGATCACAATTATTATCATTTTAATCTAACATGTTGTATGCTACAAGAATATGTCGGTTTCACTAGTTATTGTTTGAGAACCATTTTGGCCCGCCCGCCAAAACTAACTTCAACTCCTTATAACTTCTGAACAATTGATCGTAGAAAGCGTAATAATTATGCATATTAAACAGCTTGTTACATGCTACAAAAATATATCGATTTCATTAGTTGTTGGTTGAGAACCATATTAGCCCGCCGCGAAAATTAATTTGAACTGTTTATAACTTCTGAACAAATGATCCTAGAAAGCGTAATACATTTGCATATTAATCAGCAAGTTGCATGCTACAACAATATATCGATTTCATTGGTTGTTGGTTGAGAACCATATTGTCCCGCCCGCGAAAATTAACTTGAACTGCTTATAACTTCTGAACAATTGATCGTAGCGAACACAATTATTTGCATTTCAATCAAACATGTTGTATACTACAAGAATATGTCGGTTTCACTAGTCGTTGTTTGAGAACCATATTAGCCCGCCCGCGAGTATTAAATTGAACTGCTTATAACTTCTGAACAAATGATCTTAAAGAGCGTAATAAATTTGCATATTAATCAGCATGTTGGATGCTACAAGAATATATCGATTTCACTAGTTGTTAGTTGAGAACCATATTGGCCCGCCCGCGAAAATTAATTTGAACTGCTTATAACTTCAGAACAATTGATCGTAGATCAAATAATTATTTGCATTTTAATGAAACATTTTGAATGCTACAATAATATGTCGGTTTCACTAGTTGTTTATAGAAAACCATATTAGCCCGCGAGTATTAACTTGAACTATTTATAACTTCTGAACAAGTGATCCTAGAGAGCGTAATAAATTTGCATATTAATCAGCATGTTGCATGCTACAAGAATATATCAATTTCACTAGTTGTTGGTTGAGAACCATATTGGCCCGCCCGCGAAAATCAATTTGAACTGCTTATAACTCCTGAAAAATTGATCGTAGAGAACACAATTATTTGCATTTTAATGAAACATGTTGAATGCTACAAGAATCTGTCAGTTTCACTAGTTGTTGGTTGAGAACCATATTGGCCCGCCCGCGAAAAACAACTTGAACTGCTTATAACTCCTGAACAATTGATCGTAGAGAGCACAATTATTTGCATTTTAATGAAACTTGTTGAATGCTACAAGAATATGTCGGTTTCACTAGTTGTTTTTAGAAAACCATTTTGGCCCGCCCGCCAAAACTAATTTCAAATTCTTATAACTTCTGAACAGTTGATCGTAGAAAGCGTAATAATTTTGCATATTAAACAGCTTGTTACATGCTACAAGAATATATCGATTTCACTAGTTGCTGGTTGAGAACCATATTGGCCCGCTCGCGAAAATCAACTTGAACTGCTTATAACTTCTGAAGAATTGATCGTAGAGATCACAATTATTTGCATTTTAATGAAACATTTTGAATGCTACAAGAATATGTCGGTTTCACTAGTTGTTTATAGAAAACCATATTAGCCCGCGAGTATTAACTTGAACTATTTATAACTTCTGAACAAATGATCCTAGAGAGCGTAATAAATTTGCATATAATTCAGCATGTTGCATGCTACAAGAATATATCGATTTCACTAGTTGTTGGTTGAGAACCATATTGGCCCGCTGGCGAAAATCAACTTGAACTGCTTATAACTCCTGAACAATTGATCGTAGAACACACAATTATTTGCATTTTAATGAAACATGTTGAATGCTACACGAATATGTCGGTTTTACTAGTTGTTTTTAGAAAACCATATTGGCGCGTCCGAGAGTATTAACTTGAACTGTTTATAACTTCTGAACAAATTATCCTACAGAGCGTAATAAATTTCCATCTTAATGAGCATGTTGCATGCTACAAGAATATATCGATTTCACGAGTTGTTGGTTGAGAACCATATTGGCCGCCCGCGAAAATCAACTTCAACTGCTTATAACTCCTGAACAATTGATCGTAGACAACACAATGATTTGCATTTTAATGAAACATGTTGAATGCTACAAGAATATGTCAGTTTCACTAGTTGTTATTTGAGAACCATATTGGCCCGCCCGCGAGTATTAACTTCTCAACAAATGACCGTAGAGAGCGTAAAAAATGTGCATATTAATCAGCTTGTTGCATGCTACAAGAATATATCGATTTCACTAGTTGTTGTTTGAAAAACATATTTTCCCGCCCGCGAAAATCAACTTGAACTGCTTATAACTTCTGAAGAATTGATCGTAGAGATCACAATTATTATCATTTTAATCTAACATGTTGTATGCTACAAGAATATGTCGGTTTCACTAGTTATTGTTTGAGAACCATTTTGGCCCGCCCGCCAAAACTAACTTCAACTCCTTATAACTTCTGAACAATTGATCGTAGAAAGCGTAATAATTATGCATATTAAACAGCTTGTTACATGCTACAAAAATATATCGATTTCATTAGTTGTTGGTTGAGAACCATATTAGCCCGCCGCGAAAATTAATTTGAACTGCTTATAACTTCTGAACAAGTAATCGTAGAAAGCGTAATAATTTTTCATATTAATCAGCATGTTGCCTGCTACAAGAACATATCGATTTTACTAGTTGTTGTTTGAGAAATATATTGGCCTGCCCGCGAAAATTAACTTGAACTGCTTATAACTTCTGAACAATTGATCGTAGAGCCCACAATTATTTGCATTTTAATGAAACATTTTGAATGCTACAAGAATATGTCGGTTTCACTAGTTGTTTATAGAAAACCATATTGGCCCGCCCGCGAGAATTAAATTGAACTGTTTATAACTTCTGAACAAATGATCCTAGAAAGCGTAATACATTTGCATATTAATCAGCAAGTTGCATGCTAAAACAATATATCGATTTCATTGGTTGTTGGTTGAGAACCATATTGTCCCGCCCGCGAAAATTAACTTGAACTGCTTATAACTTGTGAACAATTGATCGTAGCGAACACAATTATTTGCATTTCAATCAAACATGTTGTATACTACAAGAATATGTCGGTTTCACTAGTCGTTGTTTGAGAACCATATTGGCCCGCCCGCGAGTATTAAATTGAACTGCTTATAACTTCTGAACAAATGATCTTAAAGAGCGTAATAAATTTGCATATTAATCAGCATGTTGGATGCTACAAGAATATATCGATTTCATTAGTTGTTGGTTGAGAACCATATTAGCCCGCCGCGAAAATTAATTTGAACTGCTTATAACTTCTGAACTAGTAATCGTAGAAAGCGTAATAATTTTTCATATTAATCAGCATGTTGCCTGCTACAAGAACATATCGATTTCACTAGTTGTTGTTTGAGAAATATATTGGCCTGCCCGCGAAAATTAACTTGAACTGCTTATAACTTCTGAACAATTGATCGTAGAGCACACAATTATATGCATTTTAATGAAACATTTTGAATGCTACAAGAATATGTCGGTTTCACTAGTTGTTTATAGAAAACCATATTGGCCCGCCCGCGAGAATTAAATTGAACTGTTTATAACTTCTGAACAAATGATCCTAGAAAGCGTAATAAATTTGCATATTAATCAGCATGTTGCATGCTACAAGAATATATCAATTTCACTAGTTGTTGGTTGAGAACCATATTGGCCCGCCCGCGAAAATCAATTTGAACTGCTTATAACTCCTGAAAAATTGATCGTAGAGAACACAATTATTTGCATTTTAATGAAACATGTTGAATGCTACATGAATCTGTCAGTTTCACTAGTTGTTGGTTGAGAACCATATTAGCCCGCCCGCGAAAAACAACTTGAACTGCTTATAACTCCTGAACAATTGATCGTAGAGAGCACAATTATTTGCATTTTAATGAAACTTGTTGAATGCTACAAGAATATGTCGGTTTCACTAGTTGTTTTTAGAAAACCATTTTGGCCCGCCCGCCAAAACTAATTTCAAATTCTTATAACTTCTGAACAGTTGATCGTAGAAAGCGTAATAATTTTGCATATTAAACAGCTTGTTACATGCTACAAGAATATATCGATTTCACTAGTTGCTGGTTGAGAACCATATTGGCCCGCTCGCGAAAATCAACTTGAACTGCTTGTAACTTCTGAAGAATTGATCGTAGAGATCACAATTATTATCATTTTAATCTAAGATGTTGTATGCTACAAGAATATGTCGGTTTCACTAGTTATTGTTTGAGAACCATTTTGGCCCGCCCGCCAAAACTAACTTCAACTCCTTATAACTTCTGAAAAATTGATCGTAGAAAGCGTAATAATTTTGCATATTAAACAGCTTGTTACATTCTACAAGAATATATCGATTTCATTAGTTGTTGGTTGAGAACCATATTGGCCCGCCGCGAAAATTAATTTGAACTGCTTATAACTTCTGAAAAAGTAATCGTAGAAAGCGTATAAATTTTGCATATTAATCAGCATGTTGCATGCTACAAGAATATATCGATTTCACTAGTTGTTGTTTGAGAAATATATTGGCCTGCCCGCGAAAATTAACTTGAACTGCTTATAACTTCTGAACAATTCATCGTAGAGCACACAATTATTTGCATTTTAATGAAACATTTTGAATGCTACAAGAATATGTCGGTTTCACTAGTTGTTTATAGAAAACCATATTAGCTCGCGAGTATTAACTTGAACTATTTATAACTTCTGAACAAATGATCCTAGAGAGCGTAATAAATTTGCATATAATTCAGCATGTTGCATGCTACAAGAATATATCGATTTCACTAGTTGTTGGTTGAGAACCATATTGGCCCGCTGGCGAAAATCAACTTGAACTGCTTATAACTCCTGAACAATTGATCGTAGAACACACAATTATTTGCATTTTAATGAAACATGTTGAATGCTACACGAATATGTCGGTTTTACTAGTTGTTTTTAGAAAACCATATTGGCGCGTCCGAGAGTATTAACTTGAACTGTTTATAACTTCTGAACAAATTATCCTAGAGAGCGTAATAAATTTCCATCTTAATGAGCATGTTGCATGCTACAAGAATATATCGATTTCACGAGTTGTTGGTTGAGAACCATATTAGCCCGCCGCGAAAATTAATTTGAACTGCTTATAACTTCTGAACTAGTAATCGTAGAAAGCGTAATAATTTTTCATATTAATCAGCATGTTGCCTGCTACAAGAACATATCGATTTCACTAGTTGTTGTTTGAGAAATATATTGGCCTGCCCGCGAAAATTAACTTGAACTGCTTATAACTTCTGAACAATTGATCGTAGAGCACACAATTATATGCATTTTAATGAAACATTTTGAATGCTACAAGAATATGTCGGTTTCACTAGTTGTTTATAGAAAACCATATTGGCCCGCCCGCGAGAATTAAATTGAACTGTTTATAACTTCTGAACAAATGATCCTAGAAAGCGTAATAAATTTGCATATTAATCAGCATGTTGCATGCTACAAGAATATATCAATTTCACTAGTTGTTGGTTGAGAACCATATTGGCCCGCCCGCGAAAATCAATTTGAACTGCTTATAACTCCTGAAAAATTGATCGTAGAGAACACAATTATTTGCATTTTAATGAAACATGTTGAATGCTACATGAATCTGTCAGTTTCACTAGTTGTTGGTTGAGAACCATATTAGCCCGCCCGCGAAAAACAACTTGAACTGCTTATAACTCCTGAACAATTGATCGTAGAGAGCACAATTATTTGCATTTTAATGAAACTTGTTGAATGCTACAAGAATATGTCGGTTTCACTAGTTGTTTTTAGAAAACCATTTTGGCCCGCCCGCCAAAACTAATTTCAAATTCTTATAACTTCTGAACAGTTGATCGTAGAAAGCGTAATAATTTTGCATATTAAACAGCTTGTTACATGCTACAAGAATATATCGATTTCACTAGTTGCTGGTTGAGAACCATATTGGCCCGCTCGCGAAAATCAACTTGAACTGCTTGTAACTTCTGAAGAATTGATCGTAGAGATCACAATTATTATCATTTTAATCTAAGATGTTGTATGCTACAAGAATATGTCGGTTTCACTAGTTATTGTTTGAGAACCATTTTGGCCCGCCCGCCAAAACTAACTTCAACTCCTTATAACTTCTGAAAAATTGATCGTAGAAAGCGTAATAATTTTGCATATTAAACAGCTTGTTACATTCTACAAGAATATATCGATTTCATTAGTTGTTGGTTGAGAACCATATTGGCCCGCCGCGAAAATTAATTTGAACTGCTTATAACTTCTGAAAAAGTAATCGTAGAAAGCGTATAAATTTTGCATATTAATCAGCATGTTGCATGCTACAAGAATATATCGATTTCACTAGTTGTTGTTTGAGAAATATATTGGCCTGCCCGCGAAAATTAACTTGAACTGCTTATAACTTCTGAACAATTCATCGTAGAGCACACAATTATTTGCATTTTAATGAAACATTTTGAATGCTACAAGAATATGTCGGTTTCACTAGTTGTTTATAGAAAACCATATTAGCTCGCGAGTATTAACTTGAACTATTTATAACTTCTGAACAAATGATCCTAGAGAGCGTAATAAATTTGCATATAATTCAGCATGTTGCATGCTACAAGAATATATCGATTTCACTAGTTGTTGGTTGAGAACCATATTGGCCCGCTGGCGAAAATCAACTTGAACTGCTTATAACTCCTGAACAATTGATCGTAGAACACACAATTATTTGCATTTTAATGAAACATGTTGAATGCTACACGAATATGTCGGTTTTACTAGTTGTTTTTAGAAAACCATATTGGCGCGTCCGAGAGTATTAACTTGAACTGTTTATAACTTCTGAACAAATTATCCTAGAGAGCGTAATAAATTTCCATCTTAATGAGCATGTTGCATGCTACAAGAATATATCGATTTCACGAGTTGTTGGTTGAGAACCATATTGGCCGCCCGCGAAAATCAACTTGAACTGCTTATAACTCCTGAACAATTGATCGTAGACAACACAATGATTTGCATTTTAATGAAACATGTTGAATGCTACAAGAATATGTCAGTTTCACTAGTTGTTATTTGAGAACCATATTGGCCGCCCGCGAGTATTAACTTGAACTGTTTATAACTTCTCAACAAATGACCGTAGAGAGCGTAAAAAATGTGCATATTAATCAGCTTGTTGCATGCTACAAGAATATATCGATTTCACTAGTTGTTGGTTGAAAAACATATTTTCCCGCCCGCGAAAATCAACTTGAACTGCTTATAACTTCTGAAGAATTGATCGTAGAGATCACAATTATTATCATTTTAATCTAACATGTTGTATGCTACAAGAATATGTCGGTTTCACTAGTTATTGTTTGAGAACCATTTTGGCCCGCCCGCCAAAACTAACTTCAACTCCTTATAACTTCTGAACAATTGATCGTAGAAAGCGTAATAATTATGCATATTAAACAGCTTGTTACATGCTACAAAAATATATCGATTTCATTAGTTGTTGGTTGAGAACCATATTAGCCCGCCGCGAAAATTAATTTGAACTGTTTATAACTTCTGAACAAATGATCCTAGAAAGCGTAATACATTTGCATATTAATCAGCAAGTTGCATGCTACAACAATATATCGATTTCATTGGTTGTTGGTTGAGAACCATATTGTCCCGCCCGCGAAAATTAACTTGAACTGCTTATAACTTCTGAACAATTGATCGTAGCGAACACAATTATTTGCATTTCAATCAAACATGTTGTATACTACAAGAATATGTCGGTTTCACTAGTCGTTGTTTGAGAACCATATTAGCCCGCCCGCGAGTATTAAATTGAACTGCTTATAACTTCTGAACAAATGATCTTAAAGAGCGTAATAAATTTGCATATTAATCAGCATGTTGGATGCTACAAGAATATATCGATTTCACTAGTTGTTAGTTGAGAACCATATTGGCCCGCCCGCGAAAATTAATTTGAACTGCTTATAACTTCAGAACAATTGATCGTAGATCAAATAATTATTTGCATTTTAATGAAACATTTTGAATGCTACAATAATATGTCGGTTTCACTAGTTGTTTATAGAAAACCATATTAGCCCGCGAGTATTAACTTGAACTATTTATAACTTCTGAACAAGTGATCCTAGAGAGCGTAATAAATTTGCATATTAATCAGCATGTTGCATGCTACAAGAATATATCAATTTCACTAGTTGTTGGTTGAGAACCATATTGGCCCGCCCGCGAAAATCAATTTGAACTGCTTATAACTCCTGAAAAATTGATCGTAGAGAACACAATTATTTGCATTTTAATGAAACATGTTGAATGCTACAAGAATCTGTCAGTTTCACTAGTTGTTGGTTGAGAACCATATTGGCCCGCCCGCGAAAAACAACTTGAACTGCTTATAACTCCTGAACAATTGATCGTAGAGAGCACAATTATTTGCATTTTAATGAAACTTGTTGAATGCTACAAGAATATGTCGGTTTCACTAGTTGTTTTTAGAAAACCATTTTGGCCCGCCCGCCAAAACTAATTTCAAATTCTTATAACTTCTGAACAGTTGATCGTAGAAAGCGTAATAATTTTGCATATTAAACAGCTTGTTACATGCTACAAGAATATATCGATTTCACTAGTTGCTGGTTGAGAACCATATTGGCCCGCTCGCGAAAATCAACTTGAACTGCTTATAACTTCTGAAGAATTGATCGTAGAGATCACAATTATTATCATTTTAATCTAAGATGTTGTATGCTACAAGAATATGTCGGTTTCACTAGTTATTGTTTGAGAACCATTTTGGCCCGCCCGCCAAAACTAACTTCAACTCCTTATAACTTCTGAAAAATTGATCGTAGAAAGCGTAACAATTTTGCATATTAAACAGCTTGTTACATGCTACAAGAATATATCGATTTCATTAGTTGTTGGTTGAGAACCATATTGGCCCGCCGCGAAAATTAATTTGAACTGCTTATAACTTCTGAAAAAGTAATCGTAGAAAGCGTATAAATTTTGCATATTAATCAGCATGTTGCATGCTACAAGAATATATCGATTTCACTAGTTGTTGTTTGAGAAATATATTGCCTGCCCGCGAAAATTAACTTGAACTGCTTATAACTTCTGAACAATTCATCGTAGAGCAAACAATTATTTGCATTTTAATGAAACATTTTGAACGCAACAAGAATATGTCGGTTTCACTTGATGTTTATAGAAAACCATATTGGCCCGCCCGCGAGAATTAACTTGAACTGTTTATAACTTCTGAACAAATGATCCTAGAGAGCGTAATAAATTTGCATATTAATCAGCATGTTGCATGCTACAAGAATATAGCGATTTCAGTAGTTTTTGGTTGAGAACCATATTGGCCCGCCCGCGAGAATCAACTTGAACTGCTTATAACTCCTGAACAATTAATCGTAGAGATCACAATTATTTGCATTTTAATGAAACATGTTGAATGCTACAAGAATATGTCGGTTTCACTAGTTGTTTTTAGAAAACCATATTGGCCCGTCCGAGAGTATTAACTTGAACTGTTTATAACTTCTGAACAAATGATCCTAGAGAGCGTAATAAATTTGCATATTAATCAGCATGTTGCATGCTACAAGAATATATCGATTTCATTAGTTGTTGGTTGAGAAGCATATTGGCCCGCCCGCGGAAATTAACTGAACTGCTTATAACTTCTGAACAATTGATCGTAGCGAACACAATTATTTGGATTTTAAGGAAACATGTTGAATGCTTCAAGAATATGTCGGTTTCACTAGTTGTTGTTTGAGAACCATTGTGGCCCGCCCGCGAATATTAAATTGAACTTCTTATAACTTCTGAACAAATGATCTTAGAGAGCGTAATAAATTTGCATATTAATCAGCATGTTGTATGCTACAAGAATATATCGATTTCACTAGTTGTTGGTTGAGAACCTTATTGGCCCGCCCGCGAAAATTAATTTGAACTGCTTATAACTTCTGAACAAATAATCGTAGAAAGCTTAATAATTTTGCATATTAATCAGCATGTTGCATGCTACAAGAATATATCGATTTCACTAGTTGTTGGTTGAGAACCATATTGGCCCGCCCGCGAAAATCAACTTGAACTGTTTATATCTTCTGAACAATTGATGGTAGCGAACACAATTATTTGCATTTTAATGAAACATGTTGAATGCTTCAAGAATATGTCGGTTTCACTAGTTGTTGTTTGAGAACCATATTGGCCAGCCCGCGAAAATTAATTTGAACTGCTTATAACTTCTGAACAATTGATCGTAGAGCACACAATTATTTGCATTTTAATAAAACATTTTGAATGCTACAAGAATATGTCGGTTTCACTAGTTGTTTATAGAAAACCATATTAGCCCGCGAGTATTAACTTGAACGATTTATAACTTCTGAACAAATGATCCTAGAGAGCGTAATAAATTTGCATATAATTCAGCATGTTGCATTCTACAAGAATATATCGATTTCACTAGTTGTTGGTTGAGAACCATATTGGCCCGCTGGCGAAAATCAACTTGAACTGCTTATAACTCCTGAACAATTGATCGTAGAACACACAATTATTTGCATTTTAATGAAACATGTTGAATGCTACACGAATATGTCGGTTTTACTAGTTGTTTTTAGAAAACCATATTGGCGCGTCCGAGAGTATTAACTTGAACTGTTTATAACTTCTGAACAAATTATCCTAGAGAGCGTAATAAATTTCCATCTTAATGAGCATGTTGCATGCTACAAGAATATATCGATTTCACGAGTTGTTGGTTGAGAACCATATTGGCCGCCCGCGAAAATCAACTTGAACTGCTTATAACTCCTGAACAATTGATCGTAGACAACACAATGATTTGCATTTTAATGAAACATGTTGAATGCTACAAGAATATGTCAGTTTCACTAGTTGTTATTTGAGAACCATATTGGCCCGCCCGCGAGTATTAACTTCTCAACAAATGACCGTAGAGAGCGTAAAAAATGTGCATATTAATCAGCTTGTTGCATGCTACAAGAATATATCGATTTCACTAGTTGTTGGTTGAAAAACATATTTTCCCGCCCGCGAAAATCAACTTGAACTGCTTATAACTTCTGAAGAATTGATCGTAGAGATCACAATTATTATCATTTTAATCTAACATGTTGTATGCTACAAGAATATGTCGGTTTCACTAGTTATTGTTTGAGAACCATTTTGGCCCGCCCGCCAAAACTAACTTCAACTCCTTATAACTTCTGAACAATTGATCGTAGAAAGCGTAATAATTATGCATATTAAACAGCTTGTTACATGCTACAAAAATATATCGATTTCATTAGTTGTTGATTGAGAACCATATTAGCCCGCCGCGAAAATTAATTTGAACTGCTTATAACTTCTGAACAAGTAATCGTAGAAAGCGTAATAATTTTTCATATTAATCAGCATGTTGCCTGCTACAAGAACATATCGATTTTACTAGTTGTTGTTTGAGAAATATATTGGCCTGCCCGCGAAAATTAACTTGAACTGCTTATAACTTCTGAACAATTGATCGTAGAGCACACAATTATTTGCATTTTAATGAAACATTTTGAATGCTACAAGAATATGTTGGTTTCACTAGTTGTTTATAGAAAACCATATTGGCCCGCCCTCGAGAATTAAATTGAACTGTTTATAACTTCTGAACAAATGATCCTAGAAAGCGTAATACATTTGCATATTAATCAGCAAGTTGCATGCTAAAACAATATATCGATATCATTGGTTGTTGGTTGAGAACCATATTGTCCCGCCCGCGAAAATTAACTTGAACTGCTTATAACTTGTGAACAATTGATCGTAGCGAACACAATTATTTGCATTTCAATCAAACATGTTGTATACTACAAGAATATGTCGGTTTCACTAGTCGTTGTTTGAGAACCATATTGGCCCGCCCGCGAGTATTAAATTGAACTGCTTATAACTTCTGAACAAATGATCTTAAAGAGCGTAATAAATTTGCATATTAATCAGCATGTTGGATGCTACAAGAATATATCGATTTCATTAGTTGTTGGTTGAGAACCATATTGGCCCGCCCGCGAGAATTAACTTGAACTGTTTATAACTTCTGAACAAATGATCCTAAAGAGCGTAATAAATTTGCATATTAATCAGCATGTTGAATGATACAAGAATATGTTGGTTTCACTAGTTGTTTTTAGAAAACCATTTTGGCCCGCCCGCCAAAACTAATTTCAACTCCTTATAACTTCTGAAAAAATGATCGTAGAGAGCGTAATAAATTTGCATATTAATCAGCATGTTGCATGCTACAAGAATAAATCGATTTCACTTGTTGTTGGTTGAAAAACATATTTTCCCGCCCGCGAAAATCAACTTGAACTGCTTATAACTTCTGAACAATTGATCGTAGAGATCACATTTATTATCATTTTAATCTAACATGTTGTATGCTACAAGAATATGTCGGTTTCACTAGTTATTGTTTGAGAACCATTTTGGCCCGCCCGCCAAAACTAAATTCAACTACTTATAACTTCTGAAAAAATGATCGTAGAGAGCGTTATAATTTTGCATATTAGTCAGCATGTTGCATGCTACAAGAATATATCGATTTCATTGGTTGTTGGTTGAGAACCATATTGGGCCGCCCGCGAAAATCAACTTGAACTGCTGATAACTACTGAACAAATAATCGTAGAAAGCGTAATAATTTTTCATATTAATCAGCATGTTGCATGCTACAAGAATATATCGATTTCACTACTTGTTGTTTGAGAAATATATTGGCCTGCCCGCGAAAATTAACTTGAACTGCTTATATCTTCTGAACAATTGATTGTAGAGCACACAATTATTTGCATTTCAATCAAACATGTTGTATGCTACAAGATAATGTCGGTTTCACTAGTTATTGTTTGAGAACCATATTGGCCCGCCCGCCAAAACTAACTTCAACTCCTTATAACTTCTGAACAAATGATCGTAGAGAGCGTAATTATTTTGCATATCAATCTGCATGTTGCATGCTACAAGAATATATCGATTTCATTGGTTGTTGGTTGAGAACCATATTGGCCCGCCCGCGAAAATCAACTTGAACTGCTTATAACTCCTGAACAATTGATCGTAGAGACCACAATTAATAGCATTTTAATCAAACATGTTGTATGCAACAAGAATATGTCGGTTTCACTAGTTGTTTTTAGAAAACCATATTGGCCCGCCCGCGTGTATTAATTTGAACTGTTTATAACTTCTGAACAAATGATCCTAGAGAGCGTATTAAATTTGCATATTAATTAGCATGTTGCATGCTAAAAGAATATATCGATTTCACTAGTTGTTGGTTGAGAACCATATTGGCTCGCCCCTGAAAATCAACTTGAACTGCTTATAACTCCTGAAAAATTGATCGTAGAGAACACAATTATTTGCATTTTAATGAAACATATTGAATGCTACAAGAATATGTCGGTTTCACTAGTTGTTCTTAGAAAACAATATTGGCCCGCCCGCGAGTATTAACTTAAACTGTTTATAACTTCTGAACAATTGATCGCAGAGAACACAATTACTTGCATTTCAATCAAACATGTTGTATGCTACAAGAATATGTTGGATTCAATAGTTATTGTTTGAGAACCATTTTGGCCCGCCCGCCAAAACTAAATTCAACTCCTTCTAACTTCTGAACAATTGATCGTAGAGAGCGTTTTAATTTTCATACAAGAATATATCGATTCCACTAGTTGTTGTTTGAGAAATATATTGGCCCGCCCGCGAGTATTGACCTGTTCTGCTTATAACTTCTGAACAAATGATCGTAGTGAGCGCAATAATTTTGCATATTTATCAGCATGTTGCATGCTACAAGAATATATCCATTTCACTAGTTGTTGGTTGAGAACCATATTGACCTGCCCTCGAAAATTAACTTGAACTACTTATAACTTCTGAACAATTGATCATAGAGAACACAATTATTTGCATTTCAATCAAACATGTTGTATGCTACAAGATTATGTCGGTTTCACTAGTTATTGTTTGAGAATCATTTTGTCCCGCCCGCCAAAACTAACTTCAACTCCTTATAACTTCTGAACAAATGATCGTAGAGAGCTTAATCATTTTGCATATTAAACAGCATGTTGCATGCTACAAGAATATATCGATTTCATTAGTTGTTGGTTGAGAACCATATTGGCCCGCCCGCCAAAACTAACTTCAACTCCTTATAACTTCTGAACAAATGATCGTAGAGAGCGTAATTATTTTGCATATCAATCAGCATGTTGCATGCTACAAGAATATATCGATTTCATTGGTTGTTGGTTGAGAACCATATTGGCCCGCCCGCGAAAATCAACTTGAACTGCTTATAACTCCTGAACAATTGATCGTAGAGACCACAATTAATAGCATTTTAATCAAACATGTTGTATGCAACAAGAATATGTCGGTTTCACTAGTTGTTTTTAGAAAACCATATTGGCCCGCCCGCGTGTATTAATTTGAACTGTTCATAACTTCTGAACAAATGATCCTAGAGAGCGTATTAAATTTGCATATTAATTAGCATGTTGCATGCTACAAGAATATATCGATTTCACTAGTTGTTGGTTGAGAACCATATTGGCTCGCCCCTGAAAATCAACTTGAACTGCTTATAACTTATGAAAAATTGATCGTAGAGAACACAATTATTTGCATTTTAATGAAACATATTGAATGCTACAAGAATATGTCGGTTTCACTAGTTGTTCTTAGAAAACAATATTGGCCCGCCCGCGAGTATTAACTTAAACTGTTTATAACTTCTGAACAATTGATCGCAGAGAACACAATTACTTGCATTTCAATCAAACATGTTGTATGCTACAAGAATATGTCGGTTTCACTAGTTATTGTTTGAGAACCATTTTGGCCCGCCCGCCAAAACTAACTTCAACTCCTTCTAACTTCTGAACAATTGATCGTAGAGAGCGTTATAATATTGCATATTAATCAGCATGTTGCATGCTACAAGAATATATCGATTTCATTGGTTGTTGGTTGAGAACCATATTGTCCCGCCCGCGAAAATTAACTTGAACTGCTTATAACTTCTGAACAATTGATCGTAGCGAACACAATTATTTGCATTTCAATCAAACATGTTGTATACTACAAGAATATGTCGGTTTCAATAGTTGTTGTTTGTGAACCATATTGGCACGCCCGCGAGTATTAAATTGAACTGCTTATAACTTCTGAACAAATGATCTTAAAGAGCGTAATAAATTTGCATATTAATCAGCATGTTGGATGCTACAAGAATATATCGATTTCACTAGTTGTTAGTTGAGAACAATATTTGCCCGCCCGCAAAAATTAATTTGATGTGCTTATAACTTCTGAACAATTGATCGTAGAGCAAATAATTATTTGCATTTTAATGAAACATTTTGAATGCTACAAGAATATGTCGGTTTCACAAGTTGTTTATAGAAAACCATATTAGCCCGCGAGTATTAACTTGAACCATTTATAACTTCTGAACAAATGATCCTAGAGAGCGTAATAAATTTGCATATTAATCAGCATGTTGCATGCTACAGGAATATATCGATTTTACTAGTTGTTGGTTGAGAACCATATTGGCCCGCCCGCGAAAATCAACTTGAACTGCTTATAACTCCTGAACAATTGATCGTAGCGAACACAATTATTTGCATTTCAATCAAACATGTTGTATACTACAAGAATATGTCGGTTTCACTAGTTATTGTTTGAGAACCTTTTTGTCCCGCCCGCCAAAACTAACTTCAACTCCTTATAACTTCTGAAAAATTATCGTAGAGAGCTTAATAATTTTGCATATTAATCAGCATGTTGAGTGGTACAAGAATATATCGATTTCATTAGTTGTTGGTTGAGAACCATATTGGCCCGCCCGCGGAAATTAACTTGAACTGCTTATAACTTCTGAACAATTGATCGTAGAGCAAATAATTATTTGCATTCTAATGAAACATTTTGAATGCTACAAGAATATGTCGGTTTCACAAGTTGTTTATAGAAAACCATATTAGCATGCGAGTGTTAACTTGAACTATTTATAACTTCTGAACAAATGATCCTAGAGAGCGTAATAAATTTGCTTATTAATCAGCATGTTGCATGCTACAAGAATATATCGATTTCACTAGTTGTTGGTTGAGAACCATATTGGCCCGCCCGCGAAAATCAACTTGAACTGCTTATAACTCCTGAACAATTGATCGTAGAGAGCACAATTATTTGCATTTTAATGAAACTTGTTGAATGCTACAAGAATATGTCTGTTTCACTAGTTGTTTTTAGAAAACCATTTTGGCCCGCCCGCCAAAACTAATTTCAAATTCTTATAACTTCTGAACAATTGATCGTGGAAAGCGTAATAATTTTGCATATTAAACAGCTTGTTATATGCTACAAGAATATATCGATTTCACTAGTTGTTGGTTGAGAACCATATTGGCCCTCCCGCGAAAATCAACTTGAATTGCTTATAACTTCTGAAGAATTGATCGTAGAGATCACAATTATTATCATTTTAATCTAAGATGTTGTATGCTACAAGAATATGTCGGTTTCACTAGTTATTGTTTGAGAACCATTTTGGCCCGCCCGCCAAAATTAACTTCATCTCCTTAAAACTTCTGAACAATTGATCGTAGAAAGCGTAATAATTTTGCATATTAAACAGCTTGTTACATGCTACAAGAATATATCGATTTCATTAGTTGTTGGTTGAGAACCATATTGGCCCGCCGCGAAAATTAATTTGAACTGCTTATAACTTCTGAAAAAGTAATCGTAGAAAGCGTAATAATTTTGCATATTAATCAGCATGTTGCATGCTACAAGAATATATCGATTTCACTAGTTGTTGTTTGAGAAATATATTGGCCCGCCCGCGAGTATTGACTTGTTCTGCTTATAACTTCTGAACAAATGATCGTAGTGAGCGTAATAATTTTGCATATTAATCAGCATGTTGCATGCTACAAGAATATATCCATTTCACTAGTTGTTGGTTGAGAACCATATTAACCTGCCCTCGAAAACTAACTTGAACTACTTATAACTTCTGAACAATTGATCATAGAGAACACAATTATTTGCATTTCAATCAAACATGTTGTATGCTACAAGATTATGTCGGTTTCACTAGTTATTATTTGAGAATCATTTTCTCCCGCCCGCCAAAACTAACTTCAACTCCTTATAACTTCTGAACAAATGATCGTAGAGAGCTTAATCATTTTGCATATTAAACAGCATGTTGCATGCTACAAGAATATATCGATTTCATTAGTTGTTGGTTGAGAACCATATTGGCCCGCCCGCGAAAATCAACTTGAACTGCTTATAACTCCTCAACAATTGATCGTAGAGAACACAATTATTTGCATTCTAATGAAACATGTTGAATGATACAAGAATATGTTGGTTTCACTAGTTGTTTTTAGAAAACCATATTGGCCCGCCCGCGAGTATTGACCTGTTCTGCTTATAACTTCTTAACAAATGATCGTAGTGAGCGTAATAATTTTGCATATTAATCAGCATGTTGCATGCTACAAGAATATAACCATTTCACTAGTTGTTGGTCGAGAACCATATTGACCTGCCCTCGAAAATTAACTTGAACTACTTATAACTTCTGAACAATTGATCATAGAGAACACAATTATTTGCATTTCAATCAAACATGTTGTATGCTACAAGATTATATCGGTTTCACTAGTTATTGTTTGAGAATCATTTTGTCCCGCCCGCCAAAACTAACTTCAACTCCTTATAACTTCTGAACAAATGATCGTAGAGAGCTTAATAATTTTGCATATTAATCAGCATGTTGCATGCTACAAGAATATATCGATTTCACTAGTTGTTGGTTGAAAAACATATTTTCCCGACAGCGAAAATCAACTTGAACTGCTTATAACTTCTGAAGAATTGATCGTAGAGATCACAATTATTATCATTTTAATCTAACATGTTGTATGCTACTAGAATATGTCGGTTTCACTAGTTATTGTTTGAGAACCATTTTGGCCCGCCCGCCAAAACTAACTTCAACTCCTTATAACTTCTGAACAAATGATCGTAGAGAGCGTAATAATTTTGCATATCAATCAGCATTTTGCATGCTACAAGAATATATCGATTTCATTAGTTGTTGGTTGAGAACCATATTGGCCCGCCGCGAAAATTAATTTGAACTGCTTATAACTTCTGAAAAAGTAATCGTAGAAAGCGTAATAATTTTGCATATTAATCAGCATGTTGCATGCTACAAGAATATATCGATTTCACTAGTTGTTGTTTGAGAAATATATTGGCCCGCCCGCGAGTATTGACTTGTTCTGCTTATAACTTCTGAACAAATGATCGTAGTGAGCGTAATAATTTTGCATATTAATCAGCATGTTGCATGCTACAAGAATATATCCATTTCACTAGTTGTTGGTTGAGAACCATATTAACCTGCCCTCGAAAACTAACTTGAACTACTTATAACTTCTGAACAATTGATCATAGAGAACACAATTATTTGCATTTCAATCAAACATGTTGTATGCTACAAGATTATGTCGGTTTCACTAGTTATTATTTGAGAATCATTTTCTCCCGCCCGCCAAAACTAACTTCAACTCCTTATAACTTCTGAACAAATGATTGTAGAGAGCTTAATCATTTTGCATATTAAACAGCATGTTGCATGCTACAAGAATATATCGATTTCATTAGTTGTTGGTTGAGAACCATATTGGCCCGCCCGCGAAAATCAACTTGAACTGCTTATAACTCCTGAACAATTGATCGTAGAGATCACAATTATTTGCATTTTAATGAAACTTGTTGAATGCTACAAGAATATGTCGGTTTCACTAGTTGTTTTTAGAAAACCATTTTGGCCCGCCCGCCAAAACTAATTTCAAATTCTTATAACTTCTGAACAATTGATCGTAGAAAGCGTAATAATTTTGCATATTAAACAGCTTGTTACATGCTACAAGAATATATCGATTTCACTAGTTGTTGGTTGAGAACCATATTGGCCCTCCCGCGAAAATCAACTTGAACTGCTTATAACTTCTGAAGA